>NC_041388.1:190161557-190191471 GCF_002162155.2 Triticum dicoccoides
TTCACACATGCTTTCGCCACTTATCGCCCTGTACACGTCATGTACCTCGGCAACCTTCAAGCGGAAGCCAGGCGAGGGAGTCGGCCACGACCTGACTAACCGAACAAGTCTCTAGTCCAGGTTTATCGCCTATTCGGGTTCCATCCGCAAGGAGATCCGGCCGGGGTGTCGCTCACGGCCCCAAACGATGTGTGCAGGGTTCCCAAGCCCACCTCGACGGGTGGATGTACGCTTGGTACACCGTGCCACTGTGCCTAGTCTGTCCCAAGCCCACCTGTACCGGGTGCCACTTGGTAGACTACTAACACTACCTACAAACACCAGAAACTAGTTGCAACTCCTGGACAGAGATCATGTTGATTAATAAGTCGAGAGGGGTCGAGTTACCGGAACCCAATGTGTTGTAGTAACTGGTCATGGATCACAAACACAGAACTCAGTTCCTGAAGACGGCTGCAATGAGACAACCCACCATGTACTCCTACATGGCCTCTCACCGCTACCATTACCAAATCGTGTTCACACACTTAGCTCACACACAGTAGGACATGTTCACACGCCTCTGATTCATCCCCGATGAATCAGACCTGACTCAACTTTAAGCAGTAGCAGGCACATCAGGGCTCAAACAACTCCTACTCATGCTAGTGGGTTTCATCTATTTACTGTGACAATGACAGGTCATGCAAAGGATAAAGGGGTTCAGCTACCACAGCAAGTAACAAATATGTCATTGTTGTCCTAATGCAGTAAAAGAGAGCAGGAGCGAGAGAGTGGGATTTTATCGGAATGAACAAGGGGGTTTTGCTTGCCTGGCACTTCTGAAGATAATATAGCTCTTCATCGGTGTCATCGATCACATCGCCGGTACACGTCTATCGAGAGGGGACAATTACCGGCAAACAAGGAAGAACACAATCAATGCAATGCGACAATATGATGCATGAATGTGACATGGCAATATGATGTGATTTGAGCTAATGCAACTAGCTATGATTTAAATGAAGTTGGTTTGAATACAAGATTCAAATTCAAACTCCATATATGATTATTTATAATTTGTTTTGTCCAAAACAGAGGACAAACATTGTTCAAACATGCATGAAAATGGTACAGATGGATTCCTTGAATTTTTCTGATAATTTTTCATATATAATTTATTTAATTTGGAGCTACGGTTGAATTTCTATGAATTTTTAGAAGTTTATACAATTTTCTGAATAAAAATAATCCAGAAAATGATTCATTGCGTCAGCACTAGGTCATGCTGATGTCAGCAGGTCAACTGGGCGCCCCAGGTCAAACCTGACCTGTGGGCCCTGCGTGTCAGTGTCTGGACTAACTAACCTAATTAAGATTAACCCTAACTAACTTGGTTAGCCGGGCGGGGCCCGCATGTCAGTGAGTCAGTGGCTTAACTAGAATTAGTTATTAATTAACCAAAAGTTAGCAGGGGCCGGGCCCACCCGTCAGTGAGCCTGGGGAAGTCAAACAGGGTCAAATCCCGGGTCAGTGGGGTCAAACCCACCGGCGACATGACGCCGGCGAGGCCCGAGACGGCGGCGCGAGCCGGAAACGCGCTACAGGGCACGGGTGAGGCTGTGCTTGGGCTCGTTGGAGAGCCCTTGCTGGTGCGCATCGAATGGTGGTGGTGGCCGTGCCTGTGGTGGCCGGTACCGACGACGGCGAGCTCGTGAGCGGCGGCCGGAGTTCAGCCAACGGCGGGTTAGGCGATGCAGGGCGCTAGGGGAGGCGTTGGTGCGTGCTACGTGCTCCTGGTGAGGTGTGGAGCACGGTGGTGTGCTCGGCTTCGAGCCACAGTGGCTCTGGCCACGACGGCGACGAGGCACGGCGGCGGCGAGCTTCGGCCGTGGTGGAAGATGGAGCTAGGGGACGGGAACAGAGGGAGCGAGCAAAGAGGAGGCAGCAGGAGCTCACAGGGAGAACGATGAGGTGGTCAGCGAGCTCGGGGGCGTCTTCGGTGCTGCGAATCGAACGGCGGCGATCGCCGGCCGTGGCGATGAAGATGGCGGTGATGGCGTGGCTTCAGGGCACCCGGCGTCGCGTGCGTCGTGGTAGAGCTTCCCGGACCCAAGGCGGAGCTCGTGGCCTAACTGGATGGGCGTGGGGATGCTGGTGGCTCCGGTGGTGCTCGTCGGCGGTCTCGGGTGCGTCCGGGGATGAGCGAGGGAGAGAGACAGAGGAGGGAGAGGGGATGCAGCGGGTGAGGGAGAAGAGCGAGGGGACACGGGGCGTCGTCGTGGCGTTGCTAGGAGGGCCAGGGAAGCAGGAGGTGGCCGGGGCGGCGTCGGCGCTCGCCACCGAGCTGCTTCGGTGCGAGGGGAGGAAGACGACAGGGGGGAAAGCGGCGGTGGGCTGGGCCGCTGGGGGAGCTGGGCCGGCTGGGCTGGACAGGTAAGCGCCAGGTAAGTTGCTGGGCTTCTCTCCTTTTTTTATATTTCTGTTCTGTTTTCTTTATTTAATTCTTTTGCCACTGTTTTGAATTTAAAATAACTCAAACAATGCCAAAACTCCTGTGAATATTTTTATTTGGCTAGATGGACTTTTCCAAAAGCTCATAAAATATTTCAGGGGTATTTGAAATTATATTCTAGTTATATGAATATAATTCAAATTCAAATAGCTAATGATTTAAATTCAAAGTCCCAAAAATAAATCCTTTTAAAATGTTCATTATTTTTGGTTTGGATCAAAACCCTTGCCAAAAATATTAAACATCTAAGAAGAGCATTTTGGAACAATGAATGAGATTTTAGGGTTTTTGCCCTTCTTTTATTTAGGGTTTTGAGGCTTCTGAATTCCTCAGTTCAAGTTTCAAAAATTTAAACATGATGCACAGATGGAAGCAAGCATAGGACAGGCCAGAACTAGGGATGTGACAGTGCTGAACTCCAGCTGGAATGCTTGTAACTCGATGTTCCACTCAGCAACCCTTCCGGCTGAGTTAGGGCTCCTAAGAACCCTTTCCAATGGGTAGGGTGAGTCGACCTTGATGGGGTGACACTGGAAGTAGTGCCGCAGCTTGTGCGAGGCCACCAAGAGTGCGAGCATGAGCTTTTGTGGCATGGGATAGCGCGCCCTCACGTCCCGCAGTACGATGCTGACGAAGTACACCGGGTGCTCGATGAGGGCTCGTACACTATCGAGGCTCGGGTCCCGCAGAGATTGTTTCATATCCCGAGGTGGTGGGTTTCCTAAGACCTGGCCGTCATCTGGAGCTTCGGCGATGTTGCCCTGTTGAACTTGGTCTTCCGCCGCTGATGGCTTTGCCGCGCCTTTCTGACCCCGCGCTGCATTAGTTCTGGCTTGGCGCAGCACACCCTTGCCTTGGCGCTCCTCCCAACCTGCCACCAGCGCCGCGCTGGCGGAATACGGGGTGGCGGAAAGGTAGAGCGCCAGACACTCGAGAGGTCGCGGTGCCACCATCACTGTGGGGTTGGTGAGGTATTTCTTGAGTTCTTGGAAGGACCGGTCGGCCTTCGGGGTCCACTCGAATGGGCCCTTCTTCTTCATGAGCTTAAAGAAGGGTAAGGCGCGCTCGCCTAGCTTGGAGATGAAACGCCCTAACGCGGTAACCCGCCCTGCTAGCTTTTGCATTTCCTTGAGGGTCTGTGGTGGGTTCATGTCTTCGATGGCCTTGATCTTCTTCGGGTTCGCCTCGATCCCTCTATGGGACACGAGGAACTCCAGTAGCTTGCCGGAGGGGACGCCAAACACGCACTTCTCTGGGTTAAGCCTCAAGTTCACTTGGTGCAAGCTCTCGAAGGTCTCGCCCAGGTTTTGAATCAATGTCCTCGTTGGTCTTGATTTGGTGGTATCTTGAGAATGCATCCAGGAAACATAGCAAGTCGCACTTGTCGGTGGAGTCGATGATTTGGTCGATGCGTGGAAGCGGGAACGGATCCTGTGGGCACGCTTTGTTAATGTTGGTGAAGTCGATGCACATCCATTCCTTCCCGCCTTTCTTCAGTACCACGACGGGGTTCGCCAGCCATTCGGGGTATCGAACTTCTCGAATGGTACCTGCAGCCTCCAGCTTGCGTGTCTCTTGGACGATGAAGGCCTGCTTCTCTATGGACTGCCGTCTTGCTCGCTGCTTCATGGGGCGTACGTTCGGGCACACCCTCAGATGATGCTGGATTACCTCCCTCGGGACCACTATTAGCTGATTGGGCTCCCACGCGAATATCTCCTTGTTCGCACGCAAAAACCCCACCAAAGCTTCTTCTTGTCCTGGGTCAAGGCCGGTTCCTATGGTGAAGGTGGCTCTTGAAGACCCGGCCTCGTCGACCGGCACCTGCTTGGTCTCCGCCTTGTCTTGAGTGAATAGTTGCTTCTTCTTGGTGGGCGCGGTTTCCTTGGCCTCGGGTGTACCGATGCCGGCTGGCTGTGCTGCTGCCGTGGTCCTGAACGTGAGCCTGAGCGCCGCCACGTCCTCCTTAGCGTCCCCTTGATGGTGCGGACGCCCTTGCTACCTAGCATCTTCATGAGGTTGTAGGCCGGGTGAGTCGCCGCCATGAACTGAGCGAGAGCTGGGTACCCGAGGATGGCATTGTATGGGAGACTGATGCGGGCGATGTAAAAGTCCACCAGCTCGGTGCGATAGTTGTCTCGCGTGCCAAAGGTGACAGGGAGGCGGATCTGCCCCAGAGGGTGAGTAGCTCCACCACCCACTCCTGTGAAGGGCTTGCTGAGGCCAAGCCGTTCGAGCGGCACATGAAGAAGGCTGAAGGCTTCCACGGAGAGCAAGTTGAGGTCGGCGCCGCCGTCGATGAGGGTCTTGGTTATGGGCACGTTGCAGATGGTGGGCGTGCAGAGCATCGGGAGCACCCCGGATCCGGCGGTGGAGCCGGGGTGGTCTTCCGAGTCGAAGGTGAGGCCGGCCTCCGACGCAGCCCAACCCGGCGGAGCCCCCGGGCGCTTGTAGGCTGCCCCAATCCGGTGGAAGAAAGGCTTGACGTGGCGATCCGAAGGAGGCGCTTGGGAGCCACCCAGCAGTGTCGCGACTGCGCGGTGTGCTGCTGTCACAGCCCTAGTTTAGGCCTTGCCTGCCTTTGCATTAGCCTCCATGCATCATGTCTAAATTTTATTGACTTTGAAATGGGGGCTGATAAACCCTAGCAGCAAATGAAATTCAACTAGGGTCCAAATAAAATATTTTCAATGAACCTGAAATGCCCTTCTAAAAATGTTCATTATCCTTGCCTTGGTCTAGAACCTCTGACAAAAATGGTGCACATATTTCGAGGACATCATAGGGTCACTGAATTAAATCATACTCTATTTGCATTTGGGCATTTAAATGCTACATAATATTTTAAATGCTCTAATAACTCTGAAACTAGTTTTGGGTTGTTGGAAATAATCCAAACACTACCCACAATTATTTTCAGGATTTTACAAAGTGGATTAGTATTTTTACTAATTCAAAACAGAATAAAAGAAATAGAAAACTGAAATAAAAGAGAGAGAAGGACTCACCTGGTCTCACCTGCAGCCCACCTGGCCGGCCCAGTCGGCCCGCCTAGCCACCTGGCCTAGCCCACCTCCTCCTGTCGTCTTCCTCTTGCCAGAGGGACAGGCGCGCGTGGCCGGCGCACGCAGGCGCGCCCCGGCCACCTCCTGCTTCGCCGTGTCGATGCCTCCTCCCCCCCAACCCCGCGCCTAGGAGACGTGGACGAGGCCGTGCTGACCCCCCCTTCTTCCCTAGCCATTTCCCCCTCTTCCTCTTCGTTCTTCGCCCGAACAGAGAGCCGTCATCGACGCCGCTCGCCGTTGTCGTGGCCACCGAGCCCCCCGCGCCTAGCTAGGATGCCCAGCAGCTCCGCCACCTCACGCTATGCCTCTCCACAGAAGGAAGCCAGTCGAAGCGCCCCGTAACGCCGCCATCGCCGTTATCCCCTTCTTCGGCCGCCGAATATTCGCCTCGCCGTCCCGACATCGTCCGACCTTCCCCGAGCGCACCGAGACGCGTGCTGCAACAGCTGTGAGGCCGCCCATCTTTTCCCCCTACTCCCGTCATCCGTTGCGTCCTCTAGCTGGTAGCCCTGCCGCATCCGTGAGCTCACCGCCGGCGACCCCGTCGCCGCCATCGATCTAGCATGCATTAGACGCGCCCGAGCGCATGGTCGTGTTCTTGAAGATGCAAGGAGTCCAGAGGACCCCTTTGGTTAGCCACTAGCGCCCTATAGCTGTGCTCGCTCGCACACCGAACTCCGGCCGCCGCCCATATACTGGCCATCGACGAACCAGGCCACCCTGCGACCTCCTGACACCTCCCCTGGATGCGGGAGAGCACGAGATTGCCTCTGGTGCCCTCAGTGCATCCAGCCGTGGCCAGAAACGGCCGGCCGGTGATCGCCGTCGCATTCTGTTAGCGTTGGCGGTTAAACGCCGGTTAGGAGACGTGGCAGGTTAGTTTAGCCACTAACCCCGCGGTTAGCTTAACCTTGTGCCACTGACGGAAGGGCCCCACACCCTAATTAATCCCCGGTTTTTATTCCCTATTTAACTTAGAATAATCCACTGGGCCAACATGTCAGGTTGACCTTGCTGGCGTGGCCATTGACCGGACCCACCTGTCATTGACCCTGGACAGCATTGTGTCACTGACCAGTGGACCCTACTGGTCAGGTTTGACCAGGACCCATTTAGTTGACCTGCTGACATCACCTTGACATAGTTCTGACGTAGTAAAGCTTTTTCTGGAATTAAAATAAATCAAAATAATTAGAAATTCCAGAAAATAGTATAGACTTCAAAAATTCATATAAATTCAACCGTAACTCCAAATGAAATAATTTATATATGAAAAATTATCAGAAAAATTCAATCTATCCAACTATACGATTTTCATGCATGTTTGAACAACTTAACCTCACTGTTTAGTCCAAAACATGATAATACACTATTTGAATTCATAGTTTGAATTTGCATTTGAACCTTGAGTTCAAATCAACCCAAACCTTTATGTTACTAGTTGCATTAGCTCAAATCACAACATATTGTCATGTCATGATCATGCATCATATAGTGCATTGCATTGATTGTGCTCTTCCTTGTTTGCTGGTAATTGTCCCCTCTCGGTAGACGCTGTGATCGTTGACACTGATGAAGACTCAATGTTATCTTCAGAAGTGCCAGGCAAGCAAAAACCCCTTGTTTGTTCCGATACAATCCCACTCTCTCGCTCCTGCTCTCTTTTACTGCATTAGGACAACAACGTTTGATCTATTACTTGCTACGGTAGTTGAACCCCTTATCCTCTGCATGACCTGTCATTGACACAGTAAATAGATGAAACCCACTAGCATGAGTAGGAGTTGTTTGAGCCCTGATGTGCCTACTCATTCATGCTTGTTTGTCATGCCTGCTATTGCTTAGAGTTGTGTCAGGTCTGATTCGTCGAGGATGAATTGGAACAGTGATGAACATGTCCTACTGTGTGTGAGCTAAGTGTGTGAACACGATTTGGTAAAGGTAGCGGTGAGAGGCCATGTAGGAGTACACGGTGGGTTGTCTCATTGAAACCGTTCTTAGTAACTGAGTTCTGTGTTTGTGATCCATGAACAGCTACTACCATGCATTGGGCCCGAAACCAATGGACCCTCTCGACTTATTAACTGCCCTTGTCCTCTGTCCAGGAGTTGCAACTAGTTTTTGGTGTTTGTAGGATATGTGTTGGCGGCCGTGCATAGCGCTGACCCTAGGGGTGGGCTAGGATGCAGTAGATACACCGTGGCACGGTGTACCGGGCGCCCGTTTGGTGTCTCGGGAACCCTGCACACATCGTTTGGGGTTGTGAGCGAAACTCCGGCCGGATCTCCTCGCGGATGGAACCCGAATAGGCGATAAACCTGAACTAGAGACTTGTGTGGTTAGCCAGGTCATGGTCGACTCCCTCGCCAGGCTTCCGCTTGAAGGTTGCCGAGATACATGACGTGTACATGGTGGTAAGTGGCGAGAGCGTGTGTGAAGAAGTACACCCCTGCAGGATTGTAAATGATCTATTCGAATAGCCGTGTCCACGGTAAAGGACTTCTGGGTTGCCTATAACAGTTCATAGACAAGTGAAAGTGGATACTCTAAAACTCACAAAAAAAGTGTGAGTGCTATGGATGACCTTCTCGTAGGGAGACGGTAGCGGATCCATAGTGGTGTATTGAATGGTGAATATGTGGACTCGTGTGCGCCACCTCAAAAGAGTTGCTTGCAGTCGTAGTTCAGGTTAGCCACTGAGTCAAAGCTGGCTTGCTGCAGTCAAACTCCACCACCACCCCTTGTTGATACCGATGCATATGTAGCTAGTTCTGATGTAAGTCTTGCTGAGTACCTTTGTACTCACGTTTGCTTAATTTATGTTTTGCAGAGAGACTTTAGTCTCGCTAGTAGTTCCACGTGGACTTTGACGTTTAGCTTGATACCTCAGCTACGATCTTGTGCCCTCGGTAGGATCTGGTAGATAGTCAGCCTTCTTAGCCTTTTTCATTTGTAGATGTCTGTACTCAGACATGTTAAGCTTCCGCTTGTGGCTTTATTTGTATGCTATGATTGTTGGGTCATGAGACCCATGTTTGTAATATCTCGCTCCTCGGAGCCTAATGAATAAATACTTGAGTTGTAGAGTTATGTTGTGATGTTGTGTTGTATTTACACATATCGAGCATATTGTGTGTATGATTGAAATGCTTGGTATGTGTGGGATCCGACAATCTAGTTGTTTATCCTTGGCAGCCTCTCTTATGGGGAAATGTAGTCTAGTGCCTCCATGAGCCATAGTAGTCCGCTACAGCCTAGTTCACCGGAGTCCAGTTAGCCCAGCACTACTACTCAGGACACTTGACTGGCCGGCATGTGTTTCACTTTGTTCCTGTGTCTGTCCCTTCGGGTAAATGTCACGCGGGGACATCCGGAGTCCTGCCTAGCCTGCTACAGCCCGGGTTCCCGGAGTCTTGTTAGCCCAATGCTACAGCCCGAATTCACACGCTGCTGACCGACATGCTCGATGTGATTCATGTATGCCTGTCCCCATAGGTTGGTGCTACTTTGGGTTCATGACTAGCCATGTCGGCCCGGGTTCCCTGTCATATGGATGCTAGCAACACTATCATATACGTGAGCCAAAAGGCGCAAACGGTCCCGGGCCATGGTAAGGCGAAACCCATGGGAATACCGTGCGTGAGGCCACAAAGTGATATGAAGTGTTACCGGCTAGATTGATGTGACTTGGAATCGGGGTCCTGACAGCCGGCGCCGCGTAGCGCGCAGTGAAGAGGTCGCGCAGTTCCCCCCATGATGTCACCGTGGATCCCGGGAGGTTGAGCAGCTAGGCGGGTGGCTCGCCGGTGAGGGCCAGGGGGAACAAGTTTGCCATGATCTTGTGGTCGCCTCCGGCTTCAAGGATGACCTCCTCGTATGCTAGCAGGAACGGCACCGAGTCTGCCGCGCCATCGTAACACGACGGCATCTCCGGCCTGAACTTGGCCGGCCAATACACTCGCCGCAGAGCGGGGGCCGGGGCTTGGTACCCAGACTCCCTGCTGCTGGTGTTGGCCGTAGAGGTTGGTGGTGGGGCACCTGCCATGGGAGTGTAGTGCGGCGGTACGGGGCGCTGGTTGGTGGAGAGAAGCCCCGACGCACCCCTACCTAGCGCGCCAAATGTTGGATGTGGGGTTCCGGCAAACCCTTAAGGTTCAAACACTAGGGTGCGCGCGAAGTCTTTCCTTCCCACCAATCGACGCCCTAGCTCACTAAGATCTGGCGGATGAACTTGAAAAACTCGCAACACAGGAAGACACAAGATTTATACTGGTTTGGGCCACCGTTGTGGTGTAAAACCCTACTCCAGTGTGGTGGTGGTGGATTGCCTCTAGGGTTGATGATGAACAATACAAGGGAAGAACAGCCTCCTGAGGTTGAGGTGTTCTTGTGAGTAGGCTCTCGATCGGGTTGGATCAAGCAAAGATGAGCCGCCTCTACTATGGTGGCCAGCTCTACTTACATAGGCCCTGGTCCTCTTCCCAAATATCAAGCGGTAAGGGAGCCAACAATGGCGGGCTAATTCAAAGGGGGACAACTAGTAGAAGCTATCCTAACAAAAGTGGTCTTCGCTTGCCAAAGGATCTGGTGGTGACACCTTATTGGGCTCCACGGTGACCTCCGTCTTGCCGTCCTCCTGGTCTTGGTCTCGTTGCACCAATATAGCAACCTTTGCCTGATGCCTTGGTACTCTTCGCCTGCGCTGGCCTCCTTAGCACCAAAGAGGAAACAAGGACGCTATGCACGCTGGCGCCCGCCTGTTGCCGTGCGTCATGGCTCACGTCACAAGGGTCTCGTGAGGTTTGCCCCGCCTTGATACCTCCGCTCCTCGTGAGCCTTCCTGGCTAGGCCACTCCCGAGGATGTATTGCATTGTCCGCCTCGTGAGGCTTGGACCCTCGCGAGGGTCTTGGAAGCTTTGCTGGCAAGGATGGGCCGTACGGCCTGCTGGCTCAGCCACGCCGCGGGCCGCAGGCAGGCAAGTCTAGGGACCCCCGTTCCTAGGACGCCGACAGATAGGTCATGAAAATCTATCCCGTAATAATACATGATGCTGCAGACGAGTGGGTGGAGGGGAAAACCTAGCTTGCCGACAAAGTGAGGGAGGAATACAACCCTCTTTTGGGGTTCCGGAGTGGGAACGATCTGTCCCGCCTTCGGGAGACGGTGGCCAATTTTTTTGCCAGATACCCGGCCTCCCGAAGCTTTTTGATATGCTTCTCCTGGAAGGTAGAGGCCATCCATTGCCTCCTGCTCCAGATCCAGATATTTTCGGAAGGCCTTTGTGGGCAGAGAAGACGAACGCTCGGGCGCTGGAGCTCGAGCGAGGGGGAACGGATCGGGAAGAAGGCGTGTGTGAAAATGAGGAGTCCTTGTCCCTTTATAAGGGCAGAAGAAACTATGTGCCTCCCCACTTGCCTGGTAAACTTGCTTATTCCCCAAGCACCGTAATTGATGGTGCGGTTGGGTTACCCATGACCGTATTTGATGAGAATCCCGTGATAAGGGGACACGATCTCTGCTTCGACAAGACGTGCCACAAAAACCGCCTCGCAATATGTGTAGTAGCTGGTTGAGAAAAATGGTTCGAATAATGACCGGGCCATGGCGTGATGTCATGTTATGAAAAGTTGTCAGCAGATTGAATTTGTGGAATTTGTTTTGCAGAGCCGGACACGATCCTTGTGTTAAAAAATCTTTTGTGGAGTATTCGGAGGAGGAAGCCGCCTTGCAATGCCGAAGACAATCTGCGCACCGGACTCATCGTCATTGAAGCCAGGTTCAGGGGCTATTGAGAGAGTCCTGGATTATATTCTTCGGCCAGACTATTGGACTATGAAGATACAAGATTGAAGACTTTGTCCTTTGTCTGGGTGGGACTCTCCTTTGCGTGGAAGGCAAGCTTGGCAGTTTGGATATGTAGATCTCCTCGCTTTTAACCGACTCTGTGTAACCCTAGCCCCCTCCGGTGTCTATATAAACCGGAGGGTTTAGTTCGTAGGACAACAACAATCATAATCTTAGGCTAGCTTGTAGGGTTTACCCTCTACGATCTCGTGGTAGATCAACTCTTGTAATACTCATGTCATCAAGATCAATCAAGTAGGACGTAGGGTATTACCTCCATCGTGAGGGCCCGAACCTGGGTAAACATTGTGTCCCCCGCCTCCTGTTACCATCCGCCTTAGACGCACAGTTCGGGACCCCCTACCCGAGATCCGCCAGTTTTGACACCGACAGTGCCCACGGCCACACTAAGCAGGGCAGGGGAGGGATGCCAGAGCAACGCCAAGACCAGAGACGCAAAGATAGCAAGAGGGCGAGGTGGACTCCCCCGGCAAGACTCTTGCTGAGGTGGATTCCGCAGCCTCGGCAATATCCTTGCCGAGGCAACTTGCCTGACGCCAGCAGAGCATGCCACCCTTGAGCCTAAGGGGTTCCTACACCATATTGGAACCAAGGCTCGAGAGGCACCTCTGTGGTGGCATACAGATCTTTGTAGAGATCATAGACACACAAGATCAGATGGAAACCAGAAGACGACGATCCTTGGAGAGATCCTTGCCATGCAAATCCACGAGGCCCCCGGCAAGGTCCTTACCAGGGACAACCACGGTGCCACAGCGAGAACCTTGTCGGGCCCTCGGTAAGGCCCTTCCCGAGAACGCCCGGGGGGCTGCAGCCAGGCCCGCGTCTGCCAAAGACTCGACCGCCGCTCCCATACAGCTGCCAGCTCGACCAACTGAACAGGCATCTGCATGGCAGCACGCGGCCTCTACACCAACTCAGCAAGCACCTGCATGGTGGCATGCACATCTTCGTGAAGGCTCCACCACCGTGCCAGCCCAGCGACCGGCCAATGTGGCGCTACAACGCCTCGTCAGCTTGGACGCGCGTCGGAGCCAGGCGAGGCGGCGACAGCTGGGACGAGCTTCCTTGCCTCCCCAATAAAGTGAGAGGGGCACGTTGGCAGCGCATTAAATGCGTTTGTCCGATAGTGCCAAGGGATAGACTCAGCCCCTGTACACCTTTCCACCTCATGTGTGCCACTGTGGCAACCCCTTTTTGTCTATTAAAGGAGGCCCAAGGTGTACTGGAGGGGGATTCGGATCTTCTGGACTAGAGAGCCACTACAGCTAGTTCAAGAACACAAGAACGCCTCAATACATATACAAGCAGGACTAGGGTTTTACATGTCTCCGCGGCCCGAACCTGGGTAAACGATTTGTGTGCTAACCGTTAGACCCACTATTTGCACAACCCCATGCCTGCCAACAGTAGAAGGTATCCCAGTGACCCCATAGGTGTCGTTTCGCACTAATAGGAGCACGGCGTGAATATGGAGACAGAAGTTTCCGCCGCCGACGACGAGGTGGAGAACGAGGCTGCCAAAAAGAGGAGGCGGGTCGAGGAAGAACCGCAAGCGACTCCAGCAGGCCTAGACTTCATCAACAACCTCTCGATGATATGTTCATAGTCATCACATCCCTCCTCCCAATCAAATATCGGGCGAGGACAACCACCCTTTCCCGGTGGTGGCGCCCCCTATGGCTCCTCACCCCTATCGACCTCCTCGACGCCCACGAGCTCTGCCATGGCTATCGCCAAAGTATGGATGCGTTCTCCCAGATCCTCAGCAGTCACCATGGCCCAATCAAAGGCCTTATCATGGGCAAGTTCCATTCTAATGTCAAGGAACGAGCCGAGCTTGACGAGTGGTTCCGATCTCCCGCCTTAGATCCGCTCGAGAAGCTCAGTTTTAATGATGGGCATATGCGCTTGCTACCAACGTCCGCGCTCCGCTTCGCGTCCATGCTGCACCTCGCCAATTTCATGAACTACCATCCCCCCTTAATGATGTGCCCGCTCTTTTTCTACCACGACTAAAGCACCTCGAGCTCATCGCCATCTACATCAGAAAGGATGACATGGAGCACCTACTCTGCGGTTGTACTGCACTCGAGTTCCTTCGTCTTCAGGCGATGAATTGCTCGAGTACCTTGCACATCACCTCCAGGACTCTCCAGACTATTTATATGTGTTGCTGGTGCTGCAACAAGATATCACAAAAGGTAGACCATAATACGGTCATTGAGGACACACATTCACTTGAGATATTACTTGTACTTGATCAAGAAGGTTCAACAAGAATCAATGTCATTTCTGTGCCAAAATTGTTAGTGGTGGGCTACTCGTCTATCAAATACTACTACTTTCAGGTACAACAGTCGCCTTATACCTCTCCTTCTTGATATCAACATTATTTCTAGTTTTGAAGATGTATGTTCGTCTATCATCCAGCAAAGTTTCACCCAGATTCTAGCCACAGTGAAGGTCTTGGCACTAGAATCTGTCGGCCCAAACCTGGACCAAGTTGTCAGTTGCCTGAGATGCTTTCTGTGCCAGAAGAATTTGTATATCGAGGTGATGTTCCTTTCCTATAAATGTTAGCCATAAGGGAGTTCAATTTTTTGCACCTTTTCCCAAGTTTACAACGACAATGTACTGCGAATTCTGAAGGAATTTTGGAGGATTTCAGGACATACACCCCACCCCATATTGGTTGCTTGATTCATATGGTTACAATCCATAAGCATTTCTCCTTTGGATTCATCTGTACTAGTTCTACTAGGGAATTTTTCATCCAACCCAACCTCTTGTGAAGAAGGCTACATGTTTCTATATTGTAATCAAATACCCATGTTAATCATGTCAGATCAAAAATGGCACGTTGGTGCATTTTACAAATGCTGGAAACCAAATAGGACTATAGTAGTGTTCAAAACTGCATGTAGGCACTAACACATTCTCTTCTTTTGCAGATAATAATAGGCCCGGAGGTGGATAATGTTTATAACGACAATCACATCGAATGCCTGGATCTGCATCTCTCAAATATTACTTTGAACTCCTACTGAGGGACCTTACTGGAGATTACACTCGCCACGTTCTTTCTTGCCGAAGGAAGGGTGTTGATGGTACTGAGGTTAAACACGCATTTAATTAGGAAAGATGAATGGTATGTTCATCAGAGCCGGCAGGTACTGCAGAATGGAAGAGGCTCCAGAAAAGCTAAACTTCGTATTGGAAGAGCATATGACAGAGCAATTGGAAGTTATTATGTCAAACCCATACATGACTTGTCAGCAGTTGATCCCTTTGAAGAAATGATAAAGTATGCAATGTGTAAATTTGGGCATTGTAATCTTTGAATTTGAACCTTGCAATATTTATGGTATTTATTATATTGAACCGTTTCTGTTCTCTTGTCTCAATGCAAACAATTCATCCGAGTGAACCACATGTCATATATCGCAAACACCTCGACCTAGCTAACCATTTCTTTTGTGTTGCCTAATCACAAACAGTTCATCCAAGTGAATTGTATGTTGTACATCACACACACCTTGATCTGGCTGACCGTTTCCTTTGTGTTACCTAATCACAAACAGTTCATCCGAGTGAACCATATGTCGTACATCGCACAGACCTTCATGTGGCTGACCGTTTCTTTGGTTCCTCCTCATCGCAAATGGTTAATTGAACTGAACCGTATGACCTGCATTGGACACACAACTAAAATCTGAACCGTGTTTGATGCATCCTCCATCGAAAACGTTTTGCACCTTTTTAATGATTTTTTACACCATCGTTAGCAGCATCCTGCAGTAGTGATATATGAGTTCTATGGGGATCACTGCTTCTGCCCCATAGACTAGGGATAAAAGAGTCTAGCCGGTAGCTTGATTTTGTGTCGTACGGAGCAACCAAAGAACCACTGGCAGCTCATCGATCTAGCGTCTGCCACACTTTTGCAGACTATCAAATGTTCTCGTCTTGAGTCCTTGCAGTTTGTCAGCATTCACCCTTTGAGCTTGTCCATTGCATCTGGGATGGGCAACGGAAGCAAATGAAACCTTGCTTCCAAGGGTTTCAACGTATTGCATGAAGGTGCATCTTGTGAATTGGGTGCCATTGTCAGTGATGACTCTGGCGAGTACTCCGAAACGGCACACCAATCCTTTAAAGAACTTGATTGCTGATTGTGCGGTCACCTTCCTCACGGGCTTCACTTCTAGCCACTTTGAAAACTTGTCGATTGCACCGTACAAGAATTCAAAGCCCCCGGTAGCACCGGGGAAGCGGCCTAAGATGTCGAGCCCTAGACCAAAAATGGACATGATAAAGGAATCGTCTAGAGAGCTTGAGCAGGTTGATGGATATTCTTGGAATGGAACTGGCAGGCTTTACATCTGGTGACTAGCTCGATTGAATCTTGGAGGGTCGGGGCCAGTACAAACCTCGCTGGAAAGCTTTTACAACCAAGGCCCTTCATCCAATATTGGAGGCAGACATGACTTTATGTATCTGTGCCAAGAGCTCCTTCCCTTTTTCCCGGCAAATGCACTTCGATTTCACACTGTTGGGCCTCCTTCTGTATAACGTATTGTCAATGAACTGATACATACTGGCCCTCCGGGCTACTCTCTCAGATTCTTCATGCTCTTCGGGAAGTTCTCCAGCTTGGAGGAAATGGACTGTGTGTTGTGCCCAAGTGAAACCCTGAGGCTCAGCAACAAGGATCAATGGCACCTCCTCATTTGTGGGACTGCATATTTCCACCACAAGAAATAGTAGTTCGGAGGGAGGATGATGCTTCTCCTATGAAGTGGAGTTGTTCCCGCCAACCTATCTATCCGGGGCTTCGGGAACCTCTGCCGGGAGAGGCTTGTCGGAGTCTAGTTTCCTCATTTTTCTGGCCATTGTTGCTAGGGATACTGAGGGTTGAGTCAGGTGGAGAACAAAAGTCCTTGGTTCCATAGGAAGCTTCTGCGTAGCGCATTTTGAAAGATGCTCATCAATGCCGTTTTCCGCACGTGGCACGTGCTCTGTTTACAATCTATCAAAAGGCTTCTCTAGCTTTTATCACTTCCACCACATATGCCTCCATCAATAGGCTTTGGTAATCCGTGTTTACTTGTCTCACCACAAGCTCTAAGTCTCCACGAATGATCAACTTCTTAATTCCCAATTCCGTTGCGATCTTGAGCCCGGCAAGGAGTACTTCATATTCTACGGTGTTGTTGGTGGCTTTCTCCTGGGGAAATGCATTTGGATGACATAGTTGAGGTGTTCTCCAATGGGTGCAACGAGGAGCACCCCACTCCTACACCTTGCAGTGAGAAGGCACCATCAAAGTAGATGATCCACTCTTCGGGCGTTTCCTTGCCGGGGATAACTATTTCTGGCGCCTCTTCATTTGGAGTAGGCGTCCATTCTACAATGAATTCCGCCAATGCTCTACTCTGAATAGTTGAGGTACTTTTATACTTCAGCCCAAAGATTGACAACTCCAACGCCCATTCAACTATTCTGTCGGTGGCCTCAGGGTTCCTCAGTATGCATTGCAAAGGGAAACGGGTGAAAACTGTGATCTCGTGGGCTTGGACATAGTGGCGCAGCTTCCTTGACGCCATGATGAGGTCGAAGATAAATTTGTGAACCCCTGAGTACCTTGATCAATCCCCCTGCAATAGGGAGCTAACAAAGTTGACTCGTCGCTGCACCACCTTCTTATTTGTCATGGTCTTGGGATCGCCTTCACCACCCTGTGCTTCCTTCCCCTGATCTGCACTTGACCTTGCTATGGCGAGTTCACCTCCTTCCCCGGGGAGGACAGTAGCTGCAGCTGCCCCTTCTTCCACTTCCCGCTATGCCACCAATGTCGTACTAACCACTTGATTGGTTGCTGCCAGATATAGCAGCAACGGCTCTTGTGGTTTAGGAGTGACCATGGTGGGAACAAAGGAAAGGTAGGTTTTTAAGTCCTGCAGGGCCACTTCTGCCTCTAGGGACCACTTCATGGGCCCTGCCTTCTTCAAGATTTCTAAGAACGGTAGGGCGTGCTCGGCGGACTTGAAAATGAACCTGCTCAACGCGGCAACACATCCATTCAAACGCCTCACGTCCTTGACTGTCCTGGGTTCTTGAATCTTCTCGATCGCTTTGATCTTGTCGGGGTTGGCCTCTATCCCCCTGAGAGACAACAAGAAGCCAAGTAGCTTGCCGGGGGGAACCCCAAACACACACTTCTGCAGGTTTAGCTTCAAGTTGATCTTGAGAAGGTTTGCAAAGGTTTCTTCCAAGTCCTGAATGAGTGTTGATATGTCCTTGGTCTTGACCACTATGTCATCCATGTAAGCTTCAATATTTCTGTGCAGCTGAGACACAAAAACAATTTGCACTGCTCTTGCAAAGGTGGATCCGACGCTATTTAACCCAAAGGGCATCCGTACAAAGCAGTAGATGCCACATGGGTTTATGAACGCGGTCTTCTCTTCATCTTCCTTGGACATGAATATCTGGTGGTACCCGGAGTAGGCATCCAAGAATGAAAGCAGATCACATCCGGAGGTGGAGTCCACAATCTAGTCAATGCCCGGCAAGGAGAATGGGTCCTTCAGACATGCATTATTCAGATCTGTGAAATCTATGCAAAGCCTCCACTTCCCGTTTGCCTTGTGCACTACCACTAGGTTCACCAACCATGTCGGATGCAATACTCCTCTGACCAAACCAGCTGCTTCAAGTTTCTTGATCTCTTAGGCAATGAACTATTGCTGTTCCAGGGTTTGCTTTCTGACAATCTGCTTGACGGGTCGGGCATGAGGCATACAATAAGGTGGTGCTCGATTACCTCCCTGGGAACACTGGGGTTGTCTAATGGTTGCCAAGCAAACACATCGACATTCGCCCGCAGGAAGGTAACGAGTGCACTTTCCTATTTGTCATCAAGGGTGGAGCTGATAGTGAACATACCATCAGCGCCGACCAGCCCTGTCGGGATCTTCTTCATAGCAGGTACAGCAACCTTGGACCTTTTGCTAGTGGAACTCTCCGACAAGTCATCGACAGGTGGAGCGCACTCCCGAGAGGTGCGCTTCCCAGATTCTTCACCTGCATCCCTGCTAGCTTTTCTTCCTTTCTTGTTTTCCTTGGCAAGGATTGAAGCTTTTGCGGCCTCGGCAGCGACCGTGTCTTGATACATCTTATCCACACATATTATTGCGTCCTTCTTGTTTGCTAGGATGGAAATGACGCCTATTGGTCCTAGCATATTCAAGGTGTTGTAGGCATAGTGAGACACTGCCATGAACTTTTCCAGGGTAGGTTGGCCAAGTATCCCATTGTATGGCAGAGGAAGCTCGACCAAATTGAACACAACCTTCGTAGTTTGATAGTTCAGTTCTCCTCCGAATGTCACTAGTAGCATGATCTTCCCCTTGGAATGACTCCTGCCAGGGTTGATCCCTTGGAACGTGCCAGTAACCTTGAGCTATTCATCTGATATCTACAACTTGTTGATTACCTTGGGGGGATCAGATTCAACCTAGCCCCGTCGTCAACCAACATCTTGTGACCTTGAGGTTGTGGATTGTTGGCGAGAGCAACAATGGCAAACCCCCACCACAGTGGTGCGATCAGGGCAATCCTCTTCTTCAAATATGATGGGTGTGTGAAACCACTTGAGTGGCTTCCGGGAATTTGCCACTGGCTCCACAACATTGATCGCATGTCCCCACTATTTAAGCTGGCAATGAGAGGACTGGAAACATGCACCTCTGCCAATGAACAAGGGGTCAGTGGTTTCTGAAACTCTTGCTCATTGGTTTCTTGTTCATCCCCCTCGTCACCCTCTCCATCGCCTTCCTTCTTCTCATGGCCCTTAGCGAGTTTCCCCTGATGTCAAGGGACCTTGCCGGGGCTGCCTCCTCTGCTTCCTTGGCCCTTCCTGCCAATGCCATCTTGGTCTCTTTCCTTATCGCGCTTCTCGTACTTAGCCTTTCGCTTCTTAATGAGTTGCTCAACTTGATGACACTCTTGGAGATCATGGCCCTTGGTCCGATGGATCTTGCAATACGGTCCGTCAGCCTTCTAGCCTTCTTTGCCGCCGCATCTTCCGGGCAGTGATTGCACGCGGCAACTTCCTTGCCGAGGGCTTCTGTCTTGGCCTTCTTGCTGGTACTAGAAGTGCCTGATCCTTTGACAGCCAGCACTGTCATCTCCTCGCACTTCTTGTTGCGTTTTTTTGTTCTTCTTCTTCTGGTCGACAACATCATCGTAATCCTCTGAGTCAACTTCGATGCCATCTTCTTATCCGAGGATTCTCCTTCCCTCCTCTATGCGGGCATATTTATCTGCCAAGATGTAAAACACGTTCACAATCTCGGGCAATTGGACATTCATCTTGGAACCAATCCTACGGTTGCGCATGTTGGACTGGTACGAGGCAATCATGGCTGTCGGGTGGATATCTGGAATGTTCTTGTGCACCCGGCTAAACCTCTGGATGTATTTCTGCAAGCTCTCCCCCTCCTTCTGTGGAAGGAGCTGCAGATCGCTGGGTTCGTCTTTGATAGCCGCTCATCTAGGCGCCAACAAACTCATGGCACAGGTCAGCCCATGATGAGATGGAATTCTCCGGAAGGTGCATCAGCCATGACCTCATATTTGGCTTGAGGGCCATAGGGAAGTAATTAGCGAACACCTTCTCATCTCCTCCTTCGGTGGCTTAAACAGCGATGGTGTAGAAGCTCAAGAACACTGCCTGGTTCAACCTTCCATCATACTTTTCGGGTATCTCTGGTTTGAAAATGCGGGAAGATGGCCAACAGACTTGCCACATCTCCCGAGTGAGGGCGGGTCACCTGACCTGAAAAGGTAAGTATCTTCCTTCACAGGGCGCGGGTTCGTCGACGTGGGGGCCATTGCGCCTATCAGACTAGCGGCGGGTTTCACGGCGTTGTTCTGTAGTGATGCACGCGTCTTCCCTCTGCCTATGTCCCAGGACCTGCCACTGATCTCGAAGGGCTTGAGGATCAGACAAAGCCATCGACACCTCGTCGGGTCCTTGATCGTGTCGTTTTGGTTGCAGCCCCTATGCTGGCTGCCGTGGTGGGGACTGCATCGTCAGGGTAGCTCCCTCGACATGGTCATCAGCTCGGGCCATTGTCGCCGCTTGTGGGTGCCGTGGCAGGTTCGCCCGCTGTGATCCTCCCGCACCAGCAAAACCAATCAGTGCTTTCCATGAATGATGACGTATCCATGATGTCGCCTGACTTCTGCCTGCGCCGGTAGTGGTGGCATCATGCTCTCGCCACCGCGAGCCCGTCGCCATGGCAGTGTGACGACAAGAATGGTGCGCTTGGGGGTGGACGACCCCATTCGGTTCTTCGTCTTGATGACCTTGGCCTGGGGAGGGCGCGTGCCCTGTAGCTGCACCGAGACCATGGACAGCCAGTGGTCGCGACTCACGCCAGAGCCAGTGCCACCGCTGTGGCCTCGCCCTATAGTGAGGTGAAGAGGTGGCGACTGGATGTTCTCCCTGCCCGCGCCTTCTGGAACGTGGCAACGGGGGTGCTGATGGTGTCGCCCTCCTTTGGTGTCTTCCGCTCCTGCTTCGGCCGCAGGGGGAACGATGACAGCGTCTCCTGCGTCGTCGTGTTCCCCGCGGCGTCCTCCTTCCTCACCGAGACAGTAGCCGCCATGGTATCGGTGGATGCGTGCGAGGGGGCCTTTCAGGTGGAAGGGTGAGCTGTTGCGGCAGACTTTTTCTTGGGTGCCATAGATAATGAAGTTTCCGATGAAGAAGGTGATTAAGAAGATCGACGCGCTGCTTGCGACCTCGGGTTCACGTGAACACCAGTCCCCTACCCGGCGCACCAAAGATGTTGCGGCAGAGCAGGATCATGTATGGGACCATCGGCCCCTTGTGGTTCGGCAAGGGGCACTAGAAAAAAAGACACTTCCGTGATGATACATGTTTGTCACAGTAGGTCACATTTTCTGTCATGCATGGACATCCATGACAATTTTTTGACAAAATCAAGATAGTCATACTTGCGCTGTTGTAGAAGTGTTCCATGGCATTACCAAAATTATCATCATGGAAGTGTCCACTTCCATGACAACAAATCGCGCGTCATAGAAGTGCTTTCGTCAAGGGTGACCGACATGTGGCATCCACCATAACGGGTCGCCAATAAGCTGTCGGTTCTGGTTTTGGATCCGATAACCCGCTAACAGCCCGGACCAATGAGCCTATGATACGTTGACACGTGTTGGCTCATAGTTGGGACAGATGTCATCCATTCATTGGACAGGAGGCGCCTATGATACGTTGACACGTGGCACGGCCCAACAGAGGCCCATTTCGGTGAAAAGGCCAGCCCAGCTAAATGCCCACCATGTTTTTTGAGACACTAGTGGGCTGGCTCGTTAACAGCCTGGCATGTTTTGGCCAAAATTGAGGCCCATAGCAGATCAGGCCCGTTCACAGCCTGTCGTGTTTTGAGCCAAATTACGGCGCATATCGGATCAGGCCCGTTAACAAGCCATTGTTCTTTTGGGCCCATTCTAAGACATGTTTGTATTTCAGCCTGTTAAAGGTCTGTTAACCAGTTCGGCCCGATAATAGTTTCGGCCTGTTAGCGGCCCGTGGTGCATCTGGGACGTTGTCGGCCCGGTTTTAACTTTAGGCCCTTTAACAGCCAATGTAGAAACTGGGCTATTTCTTGTCTGAAGTAACTTTAGGCCTCTTAACAGCCCCTGGTCTTCGTGGATAAATTTCAGCCCAATAGGCATATTGGCCTGTTAATGGTCCGTGAAACAGTTGAGCCTAATTATAGCTCACGTTGAATCAGGCCTGCTTACTGCCCATCTGATAATGGCCCGTGACACTTTTGGGCCTATGGCCCGCGTGGATACCGGCCTGCTTAAAGCCCATAATTTTATTGGGCCAAAGTGGCCCGAGATATATTTTGGCCTGTTAACTGCTCGTCCTATTTGGGCCAAACATGGGCCTTAGGCAGTTTCGGCTTGTATTGGCCCATGAATTTTTCGGCCCAACACTGGCCCAATCTAGGTTTTATCCTGTTAGAAGCCAGTGGTATTCTCTGGCCCAGCTGGCAAGAACTTTACTCGGCCTGTTAAAGGCAGGAAACTACTATCGGTTTAGACCTGCTAATGGCCCAAGATGATTATAGGCCCACGTTTTGGCCCATATGAGTAACGGGCCGATCTGAAGACAGACAACATTGAGATCCACTGAACCTTCCGGACTAAATTACGACATACCGACCAAAGAATAAACCTGGACTATACAATAAAGAAATTATGACATATTACATCCACTAGGAATCAAAGTTCTCTACCGGTGATAATAAAGCGCAATGTGACCGCGGATTACATACACTGGGCATCAAAGGTCGCCACTAGTGCATATAAACGCGCCGACAAAAGAATATACAAAACTGAGAGCACTTCAGAAGGCATGAGGCCTGGCCAGGGCAGGCCCCACAAGCAGCCAAACAAGCTGATGAGACCTCATTTGTGTCAACGATAGACGCTCCATCCCTAGTTGTATGGCACCATAGTGCGCAAGGCAGTTCTCTGACATCTTCCTTGCATCTTTGACTTCAAGTCAGTGCTGAGCTGAAGCAAGCCTTTCCGCTTTAAGTTGAGATGGAAGAAGTCAAACTGATTGACGTAGCTACTACACAGAGGTTGCCTCACACCTGATGGTGAGTAGCTTCAACTCATTGTCTTCATCAAGACAGGACCATGGGGTCATCTCGTTGTCCTCAATATGATTTGGCTCACTATCTTCCCTAAAGTTCTGCATGGCATAAGAGATACGACTCTGAAAGAGAAACAAGGAGACATGTAACAGGTTTCACACTTATATAAGCAAATAAATGGATTTGTTCTACATAAGGAACATGTTTTTACAACTACAATTTAAAATTGGTAGTTGTTGCAAACATCCAATCAGATGTAAACAGCAAAGTCAACCGCGGTGGAGGAAATGATGCCTATCCAACTCTATACTAGAACAAAGTTTGAAGGCTTGAGAAGGATGAACTTACATTATATGTTAACACGAGGTGGACAAAGTCCATCACCATGTTGATGTAAGGATAATTCAATAAATTCCCCAAAGAAAATTCTTTATAAACATTGCCATTTTTCTAAATTTTGCAAAGAGTAAATATAGATCAAATAATATTGGAAGAAACAGAGGATAATGAAGATCAGGTGCAGACTGATGATACGTAATCAAATAGCAATTAATTAAGTACAGGGTTACAAGGCAAAAGGTACTGACAAGAGGAATGCAGACATCAACGTGTGAAGTGGCATTGGCTTTATTCAACATTTTGGTAAGAGTAAATGTACATATGATAATTTGGAGAAAGTGGAGGGCAGGGCAGATAAGATGCAGAGTAATGCTAGACAATTAACTATCTCATGGTGCAAGTACAGTAATACCACCACCGTCCATTATTACCAGTCGCTCAAATGGATGTATCTAGCACTATTAAGTTCTAAATACATCCAATTTATCAACAATTAATTTGATACAGAGGGAGTACATGACAACAGGTACTTACATGAGCAATCCAAAACATCATAACCATTGTGTTAATTCTACATTTATCTAAGAGTAAATATAGATCTTATAATTTCAAGCAAAGGGAGGATAAAGAAGAGAACATTTAGGGTGATGCTACATAATCAAACAGCAATGAGTGTAAGTATGCTGACAAAGGGTAAGAGGTACTGACTAGAGCAATGTAGAGCTGAGTATTATTGTGAGAACCTATGATCCTTTGAGGAAAGAGCTTCATTTGAAATTAGTTTTCATACAAGACAGAAGGTAAGGCACATGCAGAAATTTACGAGTTCAAATTTTGAATTGATATCATAGACAGTACCTGACGTGGGGCTCTCAGCAGTTCTAATAAGGGTTTGGCCAGTGGAGTAGGGGTAGAGTGTGGTACAGTTGGGCTTGTGTTTTCTGTGGCTGCTGGTCTATCTGATTTATCAGGTATCACTACCTTTTGCAAATACCTAGTTTGTACTCCTTGAGGATCTGCACTCACTCTCTTCCTTTTGGACATCTATTACGAAAGAACAACATTTGATTGGAAAAAAATAGTATGATGACACATGGAATAGGTACATAAAATGGATAGGTACGGCATATATGCATATATGATGCTTAAACTAAGCAGATGGTGTAACAAAGTAGAAGTCAATTGTAACACCCCAAAACTTTGTTCTTCTGCCCTTAACAAATCTTGATGACGCGATTTTTCTTAAGGGGGGCAGAGTTTGTAACACCCCAAAATTTTAATCAATTTTTATTAAGTAAAATTTGGCCAGAAATAAAATTTTGAATTATACCAGGTCATTTATTAATTTCAAAGCCTTTTCTATTTCCTGTTTTACAAAAAATTCTCCCCTCCATAGAAGATTATTTTTGTGAAGTGTTGTGGTATGTCCTTGTTTTATAAACCTTTCCATTTGTATCATAAATAAAAGTGGGAAATATGTTCATAATAAAGTTTGCCACAAGTAATACTTTTAAAAGCATTTTCAATACATAAAATGCTTTTGTTGCACTACAATTATTTTAAATAATTGTTTTAAAATCCTACAAAAATTGTGAGAGGTCAGGTGATATCTATAAATCACTTTTGAGCAAAAACCTAACTATGTCCTTTGAAAATTTTGAGTGAAACATCCTCTTTTCAAATTATGTCCCATTCTTGAGTTATAACTGCAACCCTAATCTTTCTATCTCCATTAATTCTGAAACTTTGCCATCTTGTAGTCCTTCCAGCTAGTACCTTAAGTCCAGAAGGGCAGCTTCAATTTCAACTTGCAAGTCCAGCAAACACTCCTCTGAAGTTTCTGTCCAGAACTGAATTCTGGTAAAACTTGCACTAGAAAGTTTCTCATCCTGCCAAATTAACTCCATCATCTCTAGCATCTAAAGAGACCCCACTCTGCCAAGTTTCAAATCCATCAAAGCCCTTTACCTAGCCCTAGCATTCTGTCAAACACCTTGTGGGCATGACAGAAATGTTGCCACTTTCTAACTTACACTGGACACTTCGTTATTTGGCCAAACCAGCGTGTCCATCACTCCTCTCATACCTATAAGCACCATCCTGTTGATTTGTAGCTCGTGTGTGTCCCTGTAGATGCCACAGGCAATCTAACGAACACCTAATGTGCGTGCACCGGGCGCGGCCAGAGCATGTGTTTTGCACGCGTCGGCACCAAGCTCCTGTCGTGTCTCTGCTGCCTCCCCCTCTCATCATGATCCCCCTCTGGATCAGACCGACCACCAGGAACCTCGCCGACACCCTCGCTTGGCCCCTAGCGCCGTCCATCGCCATCCACAATGACCAAACCACCGCCCGACGAGTCCCGCACGACCACGTCTTTGCCCGACCCGCGTGGCGCATCCCGAGTAACCCAGCTCCTCCCAGGAGTAATTGCGGGCGACCACCATCCTCACCGGCCACGCTGCCAACCTCAACGGCCTCACCTACCGCCATAATGACCGCCGCGGCCATGCTTATCCTCTGGACACAATGGAGCCGACCCCTCGTGCTATAAAAGCTCACCCCGAGCTCGCTAGTATCCTCAACACACTCCCATTCCCCTCTCTGATCCTCCCGTAGCATAAACACGACCAGAGGAGGTCGTCTTCTCTGATTCCGGCAACTACTACCACCGCCACTGTTCGGATGGTTCCGACGACGTCCGGCCCTCCCTCTCACAAATTTCTCCACCACTATCCTCTTTGAGCACCCATCGACACATCCCGCTCTCAATTCTGCTCGGGAGCCATCGTGGGAGAAACGCCCAATTCACCCCGCTGGAGCTCTTCAGCTGAGCTCGCCCCCGGCGACTCCATCGACCTCAGGGACCATAGCGACCACCGGACGGACCGACTCAACCCCCTGAGCCCGCGGATGGCCTCGGTTTTCCAAACGGAGCCGCCAATCACCGGTGAGCCTCATCGGAGCTTCGCCTCTGTTTGGTTAGAGAAGACGGTGCGCACGTGGACTGGTCAAACCTGACCGGTGGGCCAGGCGGGCCCACTGTTTGTGACCCAGCTTAGCGCCAGCTCGTCTTAAGTGGAGACAGGTTCTATTGAAGTTGCTTTCCCACGTGGAAAGCGTATTCTTGTGAGTATGCCTTCGACATTTGTAGCCCTCCCGTGCGGTCGAGCGATTGGGCTTGGCCCTGTACCGCCAGGTGGCTATACCGCACCTAGGGACCGTTTCTGCTCAGCCCATCATAGAAATATATGTTTCCCTTTTTATTTTCCATCGGATTTCAAATAAATCCACAACATCCATTTCACATCCAAATTTGATGATTCAAATTTCTGCTGGATCTACTACTCCTGGTTTTTGCTGGATCTACTAAATAGTCCATTTCCTTTAATATTCCAGCTTAGTAGATCCATACAAAAATCATATGAACTCCAACTGACTTGATTCTTTTTCTGTTATTTCTCAAATTTCATCTAGTTCATTTTAGTATTTATTTCAAAATTTTCCAAACAACTTTTATGTACCATTTTGGGATTATGTGGTAATTAAAATATTTTGAAAATAGGAAATGGAGGGGAGATATGATTTTCAAGTTTTGGAATGCACCCAACATCTCTGCATGCTCATGGCAAGCATCTTGAACACATGATATGGTGAATGCATAGCGTTTGTTTGCATGTAGAATTGAATTATGAATATATTCAACTCATATGAAATTTGCGTAGTATTGGTCATACATGCATGATTCCCCTTATGGTATTCTATATCCAGTTAAACATGAAGTATGAGTGAGTACGACTATTTTCATGTATGGTATATGCGTGTGTTGGTCCAGGCTAATTTGCAGGATGAATCAGTCACGAGAAAAGTGACCGTGAGACTGAAATCTCGTTGTGACGGGAATGATCAGTGAGGGTATGTTGAGACATACCAGTGGTGACCCTGTTGTGTACTGCCAAGGAATTGTATTGTGCTAACCACTTCAGGGAAACTTACACCTCCTGAGTTGACCTTAGATCGAGTCTTGTTCCGGTAACCCCCATACTTGATTCATGCTACCACATGTCCCTGCCAAAGGTAGGGTATGGTTCAGTAAGTTGATAACCCCTTTCCTGCACACACCGTACAGAGAGGCCATAGGAAATGATACTATTGAGCCCAGTAGTCATGTCACTTGGTCCGGGGGCATGAATGGCCGGTCTGGGACCGAAGCTGAATGTTCATGCTGTTGGACTCGTTGCATGAGGCCTTCCCACTTAGAGTTTTACTTTATCATTGTTTTGGGTGATCCCTGGCTTGATGGATTAAAGCTGGTATATGCGGGTCAGGTATGTCTTCATCCCAAAGACCGTAATTGGAATTAGTCAACGTCTCGGGGTTGACTAAAGAAATCCTTTACTTGTGGGTAAAGAGTACACCCTCTACAGAGTTATATCTATTCGAATAGCCGTGTCCATGGTTAAGGACTACAGTCTGGGTTAGTCAAGTGTCGATCTTAGTGTCAGTCTCTATATGAAATAATTAAATTGATCATGGTTCGTCCTGCAGGGTAATTACTGTCACTGCTGGGGCCGTTATGAATATTATTGTTGACATGAATATTGTTGTGGACTAATGTAACGCCCTCGATGCGGCTATATCTCCTACGTGTCAAAGCACGACTTAGAGGCATAACCGCATTGAAAGCAATGTCACAAGTAAGATAATCTTCACAACAACCCATGTAAATATATAAAAGGGGAAAGGATACATAGTTGTCTTACACTCGCCACGTCACACAAATACATGAATAACATTACAACCATCCAATACACTCATGGTCCGACTACGGTTCCAAAATAAAAGATCAACCCCAACATGCGACACGGTCCCCGATCGCCCCAACTGGGCACCACTATTGATCATTTGGGAAAGACACATAGTAACGACGAGAGTCTTCATCGAACTCCCACTTGAGCTCAAGCGCATCGTCTGGAATGGTATTATCGGTCCCCGCATCTGGTTTTGGAAGTAAATTGTGAGTCGCGGGGACTCACCAATCTCGCACCCTCGCGATCAAAACTATTTAAGCTTATAGGTAAGGCAAGGTAATATGTGGAGCTGCAGCAAGCGACTAGCATATATGGTGGCTATCCTGTTCGCAGAAGAGAGCGAGAAGAGAAGGCAAAGCACGGACGAATAACTATGATCAAGAAGTGATCCTAGAACAACCTATGTCAAACATTACTCCAACACCGTGTTCACTTCCCGGACTCCGCCGAGAAGAGACCATCACGGTTACACACGTGGTTGATTCATTTTAATTAAGTTAAGTTTCATGTTATCTACAACGAGACATTAACAAATTCCCATCTGCCCATAACCGCGGGCACGACTTTCGAAAGTTCAAATCCCTGCAGGGGAGTCCTAACTTAGCCCATCACAAGCTCTCACGGCCAACGAAGGATATTCCTTCTAGCGGGAAGACCCGATCAGACTCGGCATCCCAGTTACAAGACATCCTCGACAATGGTAAAACAAGTCCAGCAAGACCACCCGCTGTGTCGACAAGTCCCGATACGAGCTGCACATATCTCGTTCTCAGGGCACACCGGATAAGCTAAGCATACGGGAGCCAACGTAACCCAAGTTGCCAAGGGACGGCCCCGCATGGTGCTCTGGGTTGGACCAACACTTAGAGAAGCACTGGCCCGGGGGTTTAAAATAAAGATGACCCTTGAGTCCGCGAAACCCAAGGGAAAAAAGGCTAGGTGGCGAATGGTAAAACCAAGGTCGGGCCTTGCTGGAGGAGTTTTATTCAAGGCGAACTGTCAAGGGTTCCCATTATAACTGTCACGATCGGGTTTTCCGGGTATAAATTTCCAGAAAAAGACCGTCGTGCTCATCAGTCCCAGGATTACTGTTAGCTGATGAGGCTCCAACTTGATACAGAAATCCCAAGCAAAATACAAAAAATATGTGGTACAAGACCGTTCTGGCCTATGAGTACAACAATTGGGTTTCTAGTGGTCGATGGCGGAAGCGGTTTGTGAGACATCAGTGTCTATGGGACTCCATTTCCCACAGGAACAGCTGAACAGGTTAACTCCTATCTTCGCGAGGCTGCTATCACCGTTGCTTAGGTCTCGAGGCTGTCATCGCCACGCTCCTCTCCAAGCAGAAATCTGGCCAAGACAATAGCCAGGGACAAGCCAATGAGTACTTTGAATGTACTCGCAAACATTAAGAACACTGCGATAATATAATTCATAATCATGCACTGAAAAATTTTATGATCACATCGTCAGTCATAAATAAAACATCTTTTAAGCATGCAAGCAGGTTATTTTCATGCAACATGAATAAGCAGTAATAGAGTGGGAATAAAATGCCGCAGTCGGGCTTCTGAGCGACACCACATAAAAGGGCTTTAAAAGAAATGCCACAGTCGGGCGTCTG
>NC_041388.1:190191789-190322932 GCF_002162155.2 Triticum dicoccoides
AAATGCCACAGTCGGGCGCCTGAGCGACACCACATAAAGGGCTTTAAGAGAAATGCCACAGTCGGGCGTCTGAGCGACACCACATAAAGGGCTTATAAGAGGAAAGCCACAGTCGGGCGTCTGAGCGACACCACATAAAGGGCTTATAAAATAAATAATCACAATGAATGTCCAGGAGGTAGAACCGTCCCAGGGGTACTCGATAATACAGATAATGCAACAGGTTAGTCCATCACAAAATAATAATCATGGTCCTCACAAGTAACCAGTCGGTATCCAAGTTTGGTTTAACAATATCTCCTCCGAAGACCGACACTAAGACCAACACTTGACCCATCCCAGACTATAATCCTTAACCATGGACACGGCTATTCGAATAGGTTTAATCTCTGCAGAGGGTGTACTCTTTACCCACGAGTAACGGATTCCTTTAGTCCATCGGGACTAATTTCGTCTACGGCCTTTTAGTTGAAAACATGCCTAACTTGCACACACCAGCTTAACTCATCGGTGTCTGGAATCACCCACGACACTTGTTAAGCAAACCTCTAAGTGGGGAGGCTACAACCTCGTGTAGCATGGGATCAAATTTATATCGCGCGCTCTAAGGGGTGGCCTCCCCTCTCGGTCCCAACCGGAAACACCCATGCCCCCGGACCAGGTGGCCTGCCAACAAAATCACCACTCAATATACCTTACCATGCCATACCGGACATAACCGTCCCGACGGGGACCGGCGACAAGCTCACTCCTACCCAAGGCAGAGGCTTTCCCGGATTCCTTTCCGGCATGCATGCAAGGCACATGAGGGTGATTACCATCACAAGTATATTCATTTCCAACAGCAAGGAAATCACTAATATGCATTCATGCAAATGATCATATCACATGAAATAACAAGTTCTTCGATATAAGGTGGTGTTATAAACGTGTCAACTAACACACCAAAAATATTATTCCGGGGTTCAGAATGCTTGCCTTCATGGTGTGGAGAGGTGGGGGTGCTCTCCAAATTTTTTTTGAAAGCTTCCTTCTCTCCCAAAAATCCTATTTTCAAAAATATGCAAATAACACATATTTCAAAAACAGTACCATAAAGTTGTTTGGAAAATTTTCAAATAAATCTTAAAATAAACTAGACAATATTTGAGAGAAGTAGGAAAAAGAATTAATTCATTTGGAGTTATAATTAAAAAGTTATAGCCAGTCAAAGATTTGGTCAAAATCTGTTATTTAAAATAAAACAGAAAAGAAAACGTTTCAGAGGGGAATACGCTTTCGGAGCGGGGGAAACGTACTGAGGTGGATTACGCCTTCACTTAACCCACGTGGATAGGTACAGGGTCACTGACGGTGGGCCCGCCCGGCCCACTGGTCAGGTTTGACCAGTTGCCCGCGTCTTCTCCCTCCTCTGCCCGAGCGGGGCGGGGCTCCGGCGAGGCTCACCGGCGAATGACGGCACCGTTCGGGGAACGAAGGCCATCGGCGTGCTCAGGGGATCAAGACGGTCACTCCGGTGGTCGATATGGTCTCGGGGATGGACGGAGCTGCCGGCGGTGAGCTTCGCGGCGGACGGAGACCGTCGGGCAAAGTGATATTTCTCCCGCGGTGTGTCCCGATCAAAATCGAGTAGTGGGAATGGTTCACGGGAGGATGAGGAAGCTCTTGGTGGAGAGAACGGAGAGGAGGAGGCCCTGGTGGCGCTGGAAGGGCCAGGGCAATGGCGGCGGCTGCGGTTGCCGGAGATGAGGAAGGAGGCCTCCCCGGGTCGAATGCGATCTAGGGGAGCGCCAATGGGGTGGCCTGAGGTTGCCTGTGTGCTCGGGGGAGTTCGGGGACCTCCATTTATAGGGCGACGAGGTCGGTTCCGCGGCGGTGGATGAGGATGCCGGCGAACCGCCTCTCTGTAGCTTGTAGGGCAACATGGCGTGGCTGGGGATGACGGCAGGAGCTAGCGGACGAGTGGGCACTGCTCCAGGGGCGAGCTGGCGAGCGGGAGTGGCTCGGGCGGCGCCGACCAGTGCAAAGGCTGTCGGGCGGCTGCGGCGGCTAGCTCTTGGCCTGCCGGGGCGTGGCGAGGGGCGGCTTGGCGCGAAGCGGTGAGGAGGGACGTGCGTGGCGTGGTGCTGCAGAGCGGGCCAAAAACTAGGGGGGCCAGCAAGTCGGCTCGGCGCACGTGCGTGCCAAACGCATGCTCTGCTCGCGCTCTGGGCGTGCACGGGACGTGCTTGTCGTAATGCCAGGGCCTGCTACAGGGCTTGGGTGAGGCTGGCACTTAACAGACCCAGGTTAGGAGTAACTGGGAGCCTAGTGGACAAGTTGGTTTGATCAAAGGTGCAAGCTCACAGTGCAATGTCAAAATTCATGTCAAAACAGATCATGCCCGTAAGGTGTTTGACAAAATGCCAAGGGCACTTAGGAATTTCTTGGAGTGGCCAAATTCTCCAGGTCAGGGTCTCCTTAGATGCAAGAGAGAGTGGTGAGGTTAGTTGGTGGAAAGCACAAACTTGATAGTGCAAGTTTTACAAAACTTCAATTCTGGACAGAAAGAAAAAGGCATTACTTCATGAACCAAAAATATGCCAATGGGTGCATGCTCCTGGACTTAAGGGTTTGGTAGGGCTGTCTACAAGTAGGAGAAAGCACAAGATCATTGGAGCAAAAATAAATAGGGTTGCAGTAGAAATCACAAGGCTGGACCAGAATGAAAATGAGGTTGATTCACTCAAATTTTTCAAATAACATCACAGGGTTTTTGCATAATGTTGAATCATATGCTACTACCAATATCCCATAATTTTGGTGGAGGCTAGAAAGAATTATTTAAAAGGGTTGTAGTGCAAATTGCACTCTGGACCAGAGAAGGAAAAATTGATGCAGAGCTCAAAATATTTCAAGAATAAAAGATATTCTTGTATAAAAGTGTTTTAAAAACATCACATGACATCTCCAAATTTTGGTTGGAATTTTAGGTGAATTTATCAAATGGTTGTAGTTCAAATATGGCCATATAACCTTGAAAAACCATTTTTCAAGAAAATAAAGATCAAGCAATTTAATTAGGTAATTAGTTATACTGATAAAATAAAAGTTTTTCTTGAGAGGTTAAACAAGTCCAATAACATATTTGAAAGGTTTTCACTTTGAGGAAAAACTCCATTTTGGCAAGGAAAAAAATGGTTCAAAAATAAAAAGGGAGCCCAGAAAATAAAAGTTTTAATTCCTGGCAAAATTATAATGTATTAAAACAAGGCCAAAATTTTGGGGTGTCACAACACTACCCCCCTTAATAAAAAATCTCGTCCTCGAGATTTGTTAAAAGCTCTTTTAAGAAAAACTATAAGCAGTAAAATGTGGCTACAGTGAGAGGGCAATAAGTGGTGTAAAACCACAGTGTGAATACTGGTGCTGCGTGAAAAAAATCTACGGTTCGGGACAAAACGTGTGATTTCTACGCTGGATATAAATTTAGAATAACTTCTAAATTTAAATATACGCTGGTTGTACCCGAGAGCACAGTGCTCTCTCTGGTCGACAGGTGGATCCGGGGCCCACTATCAACCTCTTCTTCTCCCTCTGGTTCTCTCTTCTCCCTCTCTCCCTCGCGCTTTTCCCCGCGCTTTCTCCATCGGCGACGCCTAGCGCGTAGGGCATCTAGGCCGTACGGCGGTAGTGCGCGGCGTGCTAGCTGCCGGTGCAGCGTGCAATCACCTCGCAGGCCAGCACGCTATCGGCACTGCTTGCGGATTCGTCTCCAAATACCGGCGATCGGCGACGAGCGGCGTTGGTGGACTTCGCCCACCGTACACCGAGCTCGAGCTATAAAACGGCCGGGGTGCCCCTCTCTTCTTCCTCACACCTGGCCTCACTTCTCTTCCTCCTTCTTCCTCCATTACTGCTTACAAAAGCTCGGGTTAGGCTCTAATGGCGGAGGCGATACCGGACTGGTTTGCGATCCTGATATGCGGAGAGCTGGCGACACTGCTGGGGCTCTCCGTGCTCCTGTGCGCGATGATCCTCGACGATCATCACGACGCTGCTGCTCGGGTGTTGGCTCTCCGCGGTGGTGGTGATCACGAGGAGTAGATGGGGTGTGCCGGGTGCTAACTGTTGTTAAGGGGTGATTAGCTGGATGTAACACCGTTGCAAAGTTTTGCAAACAGTGTATGTGTTCGGATGATTATGGTTGTGAGTCTGCTACCGTGGTGCTGTGTGAAATTAATTAATCCACGCCGTGAGAAGGTGCAGATGTAGGAACTCAGGGAAAAGAAATCTTACTCCAGAATTTTACGAGGGAAAACAGTTAATTTAAAGGAGCATAAACCACAACAAAAACTACACACATTAGTAGAAGCCAAATAATTGACTCGTCGTACAAACTCAGTGTATCACGCATAAGTCACACACATAAATAAATGTTGCAATAATGAACACCGCCGCGATGTCTAAAATGGGAATGGTAACTGGACGGGGTCCCTAGAAAACGTCTCTGGTACTGGGATACACTCCTCTTCTATCGGGGAAGGTGGATTGACCAGTCGATGCACGTGTCTCTCCTGGTCGGGCCTTAGTGCTCTGCCGATGGCGATCTGAGGATTTAAATCTGCGAGGCTCTGGAGATAACCCATCACACGTTGGGTTAAACGCTCTTGAGCGATGACGTACTGGACAAGGTTGGCTAGGACTGGGTCTCTCTCAATTCGTCCGCCGGGAAAAGATGTCACTCCTCCGGGTGCTGCACGGCTCGGAAGTAATAATACCCTCGTTCGCTGGCATAGGGTACCACGAATCGAAGGCGAGCAAGCGCTTCGTATGCAACAGATTCTATGGCCATATGTGGGGTTGGCATAGATTTCCCCACGAAGGAGACCTCCGTTGGATCTTGGTTTGAGTTTACGGGAGGGATGTGTACTGCTGCCCAATATCTCGAGGTGGAAGGGGTAATTCTCGATTTGAACAGCTCGTACTGGGGTGGCTGGGTAGCGCCCATGGTACCGTAGGTAAAATCCCGCAATATCATGACAAAACTACCTGGGGTTGCATCTGGGGTTCTCAGATAAATGCTAGGGCTCGGCATGGCAAGAAATGGTTGTGAGGGTGGTGCACAAGGTGAGAGGTGTTTGGCAAGGTCACGCGGTGGCCTTTTTATAGCACCGGAGCTGGGTCATTTTTACCGAGGTGAATGGTAAAGAAAATTTTTAGCTCTGTTCCAAGGGTCGGGGTCAAGCCACAGATTCACACATTTCACTATAGTGATGTGTTACTGTGGGGTTGACGGGGTGATTTTTGGTAACTGTGTCCGGGATAGAAATCTTATACTGCATACTGGCGTATCCAGGCAAGGCTACTATTAATACAGAGGCACGACAACAGGCGGCATTTAATTACAAGGCCACACGATTACAAAGCGAGGGTACACTGGGACTCGATACGACTCGGGTGACTTAGTCTACCTCGTTTACATCCAAGCGGGCGTGCCTTGAGGCTCCTCCACGGGTCTCGTCGTTGGAATTAGCTGGCGTGGGTTGAGGGGCTACAGGCTCGGGGTAGCGATGAGGACCATCTCGGGGATTGTTGGCCATAATCCCGTTGGAGTGTGCTCCCAATATGCGACGAAGCACTTTTGGGGTTATCGCAGCACCTTGGCCGATGGCTGGGGCAGATCTCAGGGACTCGATCGGGTGTCCAAACAGCACGACTGGGTTGCCGGCGTTGGGCTCGTTCTCTTCTCTCGCCGGGGCTCGACGAACCAGCTCTCCACGAGCTGCGATTAGATCAATAGTGATTTGATCGCACAGTTCCTCTAGTGCACTTACATAGCGCACTAGGTGCAACAATGCAGGATCTGTCTCGTGATCTCCGTGGGCAACTTGGGGTGGTCTACCATACCCTTCACGTCTGGGGTAGTAGTGGAACGAGCGACAGTTAACTCTGGGCCACAAGTGCCGGAGATGAACTATAGCCTCTCGAGCAGCTAGTTGGATGGCTTGAGGTTCAAAGGAAGTTGTCCTTCCGGTGAACCTGTAGGGGCGCTCGGGCTCTAGAACCCTACCGTAGATGTGTACAGTGGCCCAGAATTGACGGTTCTCACCGCTCATGGGTCCTTGGTACACAACGTATTCTGGGGGCTCTTCTAACGCATAGGCACGACGGGTGAGGTTTGCGAGTATGGTCACAAAGCCTCCAAGGTTGGTTGCTGTGGTCTCATTGTGCATGACAGGGCCAGGCATTGTGGCTTGGTTTGGGGCAGAGGCTGTGTTGTGCTGTGTTTGGGCTAGCGTGCCCCTTTTTATAGGAAAAGGGGACGGAGTCTTCCTTCGCACGTTTGCGAGAAAGGACTATTTAGGATTCGATCGCTGGCGCATGAGCGACAGGTTAGGTTGATAGGTTGGGCACCGACTGCCGAAAGGTGTTGGGTCACTGTGTGGCTATCTTGCACGAGAAGCTTGGCTGGGGTTTGGTTATGGTTTGGTGGGTTGGTTTGCCTAAGTTTATAGACCCGGCTAAGGTAGGATTAGCCAATGGTCAGCCTGGCTCTGATACCAAGTCTATCACGACCGGGTTTTCCGGGTATAAATTTCCAGAAAAAGACCGTCGTGCTCATCAGTCCCAGGATTACTATTAGCTGATGAGGCTCCAACTTGATACAGAAATCCCAAGCAAAATACAAAAAATATGTGGTACAAGACTGTTCTGGCCTGTGAGTACAACAATTGGGTTTCTAGTGGTCGATGGCGGAAGCGGTTTGTGAGACATCAGTGTCTATGGGAATCCATTTCCCACAGGAACAGCTGACCAGGTTAACTCCTATCTTCGCGAGGCTGCTATCACCGTTGCTTAGGTCTCAAGGCTGTCATCGCCACGCTCCTCTCCAAGCAGAAATCTAGCCAAGACAATAGCCAGGGACAAGCCAGTGAGTACTTTGAATGTACTCACAAACATTAAGAACACTGGGATAATATAATTGATAATCATGCACTGAAAAATTTTATGATCACATCGTCAGTCATAAATAAAACATCTTTTAAGCATGCAAGCAGGTTATTTTCATGCAACATGAATAAGCAGTAATAGAGTGGGAATAAAATGCCGCAGTAGGGCGTCTGAGCGACACCACATAAAAGGGCTTTAAAAGAAATGCCACAGTCGGGCGTTTGAGCGACACCACATAAAGGGCTTTTAAAGAAATGCCACAGTCGGGCGTCTGAGCGACACCACATAAAGGGCTTTAAAAGAAATGCCACAGTCGGGCGTCTGAGCGACACCACATAAAGGGCTTTAAGAGAAATGCCACAGTCGGGCGTCTGAGCGACACCACATAAAGGGCTTTAAGAGAAATGCCACAGTCGGGCATCTAAGCGACACCACATAAAGGGCTTATAAGAGGAAAGCCACAGTCGGGCGTCTGAGCGACACCACATAAAGGGCTTATAAAATAAATAATCACAATGAATGTCCAGGAGGTAGAACCGTCCCAGGGGTACTCGATAATACAGATAATGCAACAGGTTAGTCCATCACAAAATAATAATCATGGTCCTCACAAGTAACCAGTCGATATCCAAGTTTGGTTTAACAATATCTCCTCCGAAGACCGACACTAAGACCAACACTTGACCCATCCCAGACTGTAATCCTTAACCATGGACACGGCTATTCGAATAGGTTTAATCTCTGCAGAGGGTGTACTCTTTACCCACGAGTAACGGATTCCTTTAGTCCATCGGGACTAATTCCGTCTACGGCCTTTTAGTTGAAAACACGCCTAACTTGCACACACCAGCTTAACTCATCGGTGTCTGGAATCACCCACGACACTTGTTAAGCAAAACTCTAAGTGGGGAGGCTACAACCTCACATAGCATGGGATCAAATTTATATCGCGCGCTCTAAGGGGTGGCCTCCCCTCTGGGTCCCAACCGGAAACACCCATGCCCCCGGACCAGGTGGCCTGCGGCCTACCGGCTACAACCGGTATCTTCCACCATGGCCTCTCTGTATGGTGTGTGCTTGAAAGGGGTTGACGACTTACTGAACCGTACCCTACCTGCGGCAGGGACAAGTGGTAGTACAAAACAAGTATGGGGGTTACTGGAACAAGACTCGATCTACGGTCGACTCAGGAGGTTTATAAATTCCCTGCATGACATGTATAACAAATATATTTCAACCAACAAAATCACCACTCAATATACCTTACCATGCCATACCGGACATAACCGTCCCGACGGGGACCGGCGACAAGCTCACTCCTACCCAAGGCAGAGGCTTTCCCGGATTCCTTTCCGGCATGCATGCAAGGCACATGAGGGTGATTACCATCACAAGTATATTCATTTCCAACAGCAAGGAAATCACTAATATGCATTCATGCAAATGATCATATCACATGAAATAACAAGTTCTCCGATATAAGGTGGTGTTACAAGCGTGTCAACTAACACACCAAAAATATTATTCCTGGGTTCAGAATGCTTGCCTTCATGGTGTGGAGAGGTGGGGGTGCTCTCCAAATTTTTTTGAAAGCTTCCTTCTCTCCCAAAAATCCTATTTTCAAAAATATGCAAATAACACATATTTGAAAAACAGTACAAAAAAGTTGTTTGGAAAATTTTCAAATAAATCTTAAAATAAACTAGACAATATTTGAGAGATGTAGGAAAAAGAATTAATTCATTTGGAGTTATAATTAAAAAGTTATAGCCAGTCAAAGATTTGGTCAAAATCTGTTATTTAAAATAAAATAGAAAAGAAAACGTTTCAGAGGGGAATACACTTTCGGAGCGGGGGAAACATACTGAGGTGGATTACGCCTTCACTTAACCCACGTGGATAGGTACAGGGTCACTGACGGTGGGCCCGCCTGGCCCACTGGTCAGGTTTGACCAGTCGCCCGCGTCTTCTCCCTCCTCTGCCCGAGCGGGGCGGGGCTCCAGCGAGGCTCACCGGTGAATGAGGGCACCGTTCGGAGAACGGAGGCCATCGGCGTGCTCAGGGGATCAAGGCGGTCACTCCGGTGGTCGATATGGTCTCGGGGATGGACGGAGCTGCCGGCGGCGAGCTTCGCGGTGGACGGAGACCGTCGGGCAAAGTGATATTTCTCCCGTGGTGTGTCCCGATCAAAATCGAGTAGTGGGAATGGTTCACGGGAGGATGAGGAAGCTCTTGGTGGAGAGAACGGAGAGGAGGAGGCCCTGGTGGCACTGGAATGGCCGGGGCAATGGCGGCGGCTGCGGTTGCCGGAGATGAGGAAGGAGGCCTCCCCGGGTCGAATGCGAGCTAGGGGAGCGCCAATGGGGTGGCCTGAGGTTGCCTGTGTGCTCGGGGGAGTTCGGGGACCTTCATTTATAGCGCGACGAGGTCGGTTCCGCGGGGGTGGATGAGGATGCCGGCGAACCGCCTCTCTGTAGCTTGCAGGGCAACGTGGCGTGGCTGGGGATGACGGCAGGAGCTAGCGGACGAGTGGGCACTGCTCCAGGGGCGAGCTGGCGAGCGGGAGTGGCTCGGGCGGCGCCGACCAGTGCAGAGGCTGTCGAGCGGCTGCGGCGGCTAGCTCTTGGCCTGCCGGGGCGTGGCGAGGGGCGGCTTGGTGCGAAGTGGTGAGGAGGGACGTGCGTGGCGTGGTGCTGCAGAGCGGGCCAAAAACTAGGGGGGCCAGCGTGTCGGCTCGGCGCACGTGCGTGCCAAACGCACGCTCTGCTCGCGCTCTGGGCGTGCACGGGACGTGCTCGTCGTAATGCCAGGGCCTGCTACATGGCTTGGGTGAGGCTGGCACTTAACAGACCCAGGTTAGGAGTAACTGGGAGCCTAGTGGACAAGTTGGTTTGATCAAAGGTGCAAGCTCACAGTGCAATGTCAAAATTCATGTCAAAACAGATCATGCCCGTAAGGTGTTTGACAAAATGCCAAGGGCACTTAGGCATTTCTTGGAGTGGCCAAATTCTCCAGGTCATGGTCTCCTTAGATGGAAGAGAGAGTGGTGAGGTTAGTTGGTGGAAAGCACAAACTTGATAGTGCAAGTTTTACCAAACTTCAATTCTGGACAGAAAGAAAAAGGCATTACTTCATGAACCAAAAATATGCCAATGGGTGCATGCTCCTGGACTTAAGGGTTTGGTAGGGCTGTCTACAAGTAGGAGAAAGCACAAGATCATTGGAGCAAAAATAAATAGGGTTGCAGTAGAAATCACAAGGCTGGACCAGAATGAAAATGAGGTTGATTCACTCAAATTTTTCAAATAACATCACAGGGTTTTTGCATAATGTTGAATCATATGCTACTACCAATATCCCATAATTTTTGTGGAGGCTAGAAAGAATTATTTAAAAGGGTTGTAGTGCAAATTGCACTCTGGACCAGAGAAGGAAAAATTGATGCAGAGCTCAAAATATTTAAAGAATAAAAGATATTCTTGTATAAAAGTGTTTTAAAAACATCACATGACATCTCCAAATTTTGGTTGGAATTTTAGGTGAATTTATCAAATGGTTGTAGTTCAAATATGGCCATATAACCTTGAAAAACCATTTTTCAAGAAAATAAAGATCAAGCAATTTAATTAGGTAATTAATTATACTGATGAAAGAAAAGTTTTTCTTGAGAGGTTAAACAAGTCCAATAACATATTTGAAAGGTTTTCACTTTGAGGAAAAACTCCATTTTGGCAAGGAAAAAAATGGTTCAAAAATAAAAAGGGAGCCCAGAAAATAAAAGTTTTAATTCCTGGCAAAATTTTAATGTATTAAAACAAGGCCAAAATTTTGGGGTGTCACAATAACCCAACCGCGTAAGGAACGCAAAATCCGGGAACATAACACCGATATGAAAGAAACTAGGGCGGCAAGAGTGGAACAAAAAACTAGGCAAAAGGCCGAGCCTTCCACCCTTTACCATGTATATAGGTGCATTAATATAAACAAGATAATATGGTGATATCCCAACAATAATCAAGGTTCCAACAAGGAACGATCTCCAATCTTCACCTGCAACTGGCAACGCTATAAGAGGGGCTGAGGAAAGCGGTAACATAGCCAATCAACAGTTTGCGAGGACATGGTGGGTTAGAGGTTTGACATGGCAATTTGGGAGGAATGATAAGCAAGTGGTAGGCATCGTAGCATAGGCATAGCAAAAGAGCGAGCATCTAGCAAGCAAAGATAGAAGTGATTTCGAGGGTATGATCATCTTGCCTGCAAAGTTGTCAGAGTTGACTTGATCCTCGTAAGCGAACTCAACGGGCTCCTCGTTCGCGAACTTGTCTCCCGGCTCTACCCAAACAGGAACAATAAGCAAACAGAACACAATCAACCACGTGCAATGCTCAAACAACATGATGCAAACATGGTATGCTATGCGGGACGCGATATGTGATGCATATGCAAGATTTGACAAGGAATGATTGAACCTAGCCTCAACAGGGAAATCCAAGAGTGCCACTGGAAAGATGAGGTGATTTCGGTTGAAATCGATATAAAGATCACCGGAATCGGATGCACGGTTTGGAAAAAGGCAAGCAAAACAAGTATGGCACCGGTCTGCGATAATCAGCAAGAGACCAAGTAAATGCATCAAGATAAATATGCTACAGCACCCAAACATGACAACAAAATACATGGTAGGGATCCACTCATGATGCTTGACAAAATATGAACACTGAGCTACGGCTAATACATCCATTAACAGGTTCAAACAAGCATGGCAAAAGTGCAAATGATAACAGGTTTCAGACTTAGTGAAATTAACACAAGTCTGGAATTTAACATCAGGAAGCACACTTTAGAGCATGAAAACTACATGCTACATGAACTTAACATGGCAAAGCAAGGCATGGCATGAAGCTACTCAAAGCACTTAACAAAAGTCCCTTAGTGACCTTGAGCCAAAAGGGATCATAAAATACAATTGCGAGCATGTGAACATGGCAAAAACATAAACAGATCTCAGACTTAGTGAAAAACTGGAGCATGCAAATCAGTTAATGAGTAGGCATGTTTACGAGCTCGATGCACTCATTACAGAGCATGGCATGATAAACTAAGCATACACCCATCAAGAAGACATGGTATCGAAGCTAGAAATGGCAATAACAACAACATAGCATGCACGGATCAATAGCAACATCCTCGGCAAAATCGCTAACAAGTCAACAATCTGCCAGGATTCATGATATAGCGAAAGTAGAGCTCGATTGACTCAAGCTAGGGTGCTCCATAAATGCAAACAAAGACATGGATGGATAGATCACCACAATGTTAACAAAACATCCTTACTGATCATCCTCAAAAGAGGCACGGATCACTAGGATACAACATGAACATATGGCATAACGACAAATTCTAAGTCCCTGAAATCAGCATTACCGATTATACTACTTTGCAAGCTTGTGCTAGTCACCACACATATCACAAAAATACATGGTAAGCACCTCTGTAAATATGGCATGGCATATAACAAAACAAATGTAGAGCTCAGGAGCATATCATGCACACATTAATCTTGGCAAAAAAGACAAAAAACTAATTGATGAAACAGATCTGCCAAGTTTATCACATAGCCCTCTTCCAACAGCATTTCGGGAATCAAGATGAGCTCAAATGAGAATGATGCAATGAGATGAAATGATGTACTCATCGAGACGAACATTTTGATATGCAACACACGCAAATAGGAGCTACGAATGCGGAGTTATAGCATGTGCAAGAATGCAAAAAAATTAACTGAGAGAGGGGGAAAGTCAACCCTAGAAGTTTTCAGATCCAGATCCAGCGCGCGGTTACTGTTCACGCGCACTGTAGCAGCAGTTCGTCGGCCAGAATTCGCTCGAGCTCGCCGGAGCTTGGGATCGCCGGCGGCCGGACTTGGTGACAGGGAGGCGCGGGCGGCCTCCGGGTGCGGGCGCCTAGGCGAGGCGGCGCCGGAGTGGGGCCGGCCGGGTGCGGCGAACGCGGCGACCGGGGAGGCGCGCACCGGTGGCTGGGGCGGCGAACGGTCGGAGTCGGAGGCGGTGGCTGGCGGAGGAGACAAGAGGCGCGGGCGGCGCTGGTCCCAGGCGGCGGGCGCGGGCGACGGGCCGGGAGGGCCCCGGCTGGGCCCCTGTGGGCCGGCTCGCGGCGGCGCGGGGGAAGTGGGTGCGGTCGGCGGACGAATCGGGCGATGACACGTGGTGGCGGACGGTGGGAACGAACACGTCCGGACGGCGGGTTTTCGTCTAGCGGCACGAGGAGAGGGAGAGGTTAGGGTTTGCCCGAGATTTTTGGAAGGGGATCTATATATAGGCATAGAGAGAGCTAGGAAGCTCCAAATGGAGTGTGGTTTTCGGCCACGCGATCGTGATCGAACGACGGAGACGATGGAGAGGGTTTATGTGGGTTTTGGGCCAAATTGTAGGGTGTTGGTCTGCAACACGAACGAGGCCTTCTTGGTCCCTCGGTTAACCGTTGGAGTATCATACGAAGTCCAAATGGCACGAAACTTGACAGGCGGCCTACCGGTAGTAAACCAAGGCCGCAAGACAAGTCTCGGTCCAATCCGAAAACGTTTAACCCCCACACACGGAAAGAGGAAGAAAGGACCACCGAAGGAGATAGGAGCACCGGAATGCAAAACGGACAACCGGTAAAATGCTCGGATGCATAAGACGAACACGTATGCAAATGCAATGCACATGATGACACGATATGAGATGCATGACAAAGGCAACAACACACGGGGACAAAAACCCGACACCGAGGAAAATAAGATAACTTAGGCCGGAAACAGCAAGAGTTGGGATACATATAAGGTAAATTACATCCGGGGTGATACAACTAATTGTTTCCTCTTATGTGCAACTGTGAGCATCTCTTGGGATGGCTACTCCACCTAAATGCTCATGTTATTTTCTTATAAGCCCTTTATGAGGCGTCGCTTCAGACACCCGACTGTGGCGTGTATTTTCATGACCTCTCGTGGTGTCGCTTGAGTTCTCGGCGGTCCTGTCTCGCCCGACTCTCTTTTAGACACCCGTTTGGAATTTCTTTTCAAGACCTCTCGTGGTGTCGCTTGAGTTCTCGGGCGGTCCTGTCTTGCCCGATTCTCTTTTAGACGCTCGTTTGGCATTTCTCTTGGAATTTCTCGGGCGGTCCAACGCCCGACGTTCCGTTTCATTTCTTTGATTTACTAATAACATGACTTATTTATCCTTCCGCACCGTATGAATAATTTTCATGCCATGCTTTGAATTCTCAGTCTGCACATGTGTATAATTTAATTCATCATGAGCATATGCATCCGGTATATCTTTTGTTCTTGATGTTTGCGAGTACATTCAAACGTACTCACTGGCTTGTCCCTGGCTATTGTATTGGCCAGATCATGACTCAGAGAGGAGCATTGTGAAGACACCCCGCAACCTAGGATTTGGAGATAGCAGCCACGCGAGATAGGAGTTATCCAGGTTAGCTGTTCCCATGGGAATGGAGTCCCATCAACATTGGAGATCCACGAGTCTCTTCCGTCATCCACCACTAGAGATCCTTGTTATATTCATTGGACCTTTGTGGTCTTGTATCCAATCTCTTGTAATTTTCTTGGAATTCTATATCAAGGAAATGTCCACCAGCAACAGTAATCCAGGGGCTGGTGATGACACAAGGGTCATTGACTGGGATTTATGTCCCGGAAGACCGGCCCCCACAACCTTGGTATCAGAGCCAGGCTGACCACCGGCTAATCCTATCTTAGCCTGGTCACTATCCCTAGGTTTCCACACCGTCCATATCCTTTCTTATCCACCATCAAGCCCATCCTATTCGATAGCCTGCACAGTGGCGAGCCGACATCTTTTTGATAGTCGGTGCCCAACCTATCATCCTAGGCCATAGGTCGTGCGCCCGTAGCCAGCACTTCAGTTGTCCCATCCACAAGCGTGCGATGGAAGACTCCGCTGGCTTATAAAGGAACCCTTGCCCCAACTCAACACATCACAACTCTCACTCGCACTGTGATTTCCAAACCACCAAGATGCGTGGTCCCATCGTCCACAACGAGACCACCACATCCGAGCTTGGAGATTTCATAGCAATCCTCGCCAATCTCACTCGTCGTGCTTTTGGCATAGATGAACCCCTAGAGTATGTTGTTTACCAGGAACACACAAGTGATGCCATCCACCACTTCTGGGCCACGGTACACATCTGTGGGAGGGGCACCACATCAGTGCGTCCCTTCGAATTCACCGGAAGGACGACCTCCGACGAGCCACAAGCCATCCAACTTGCATCCCGAGAGGGTATAGTTCATCTTCGGCATTTGTCGCCGAGGGTTAACACCCGCCCTTTCTTCTACTACCCTAGTCGTGAAGGCTATGGTAGCCCGACCCAAGTCGCCAACGGTGACCATGAGTCGGATCCTGCTCTAGTGCATCTGGTGCACTACCTGAGAGCGCAAGAGGCACTACTCGATCAGGTCACTAATGACCTGATTGCGAATTGCAGGACGCTTACTCTCCTGACACCGGTAAGGAGTGAAGCTGCAACCAACACCGACACCCCAGTAATGCTACTTGGGAGGCCAGTTGAACTCCCAAGGTCTGCTCCTATCATCAACCCCCGCAATGCCTTTGCCTCCCCAGGAGAACTCCATCGTCTCTTGGAGACCTACTCCAACGGGATTGCGACCACAAGACCCCATGAGGGGCATCATCGCTATCCAATCACTATAGCTCCTCATCCTACCCCAAGAAACTCCGACACTGAAGCTCACGGAGAGGCCTCGACATCTGCAAGACACGCCCGGCTAGATGTCAATGAGGTGGACTGAGTCCACTAGGAATATTGTCAAATCTTAGTAGTCCTGTTGTCTTGTATTTTCAAGGTACCAATCGTATGGCATAGTGAGCTTGTCAACTACATGTGTGCCATTGTTGTAATGGTACTATGTGTGATCTAGCGTAAATTATTGGTGTATGGCAACAGAGTAAATGCTAGATGTGACTGCCGACACACACAATAATATGTCACACTCCTTTTGAGAAGTGGTGTCCGAGAATTTGACTTGGACAACCCTATGTCAGAGCCGATGCACAAGTCGTGTCAGCGCCGTATCGGGTTTCCTGACCCAGGCACCTTATAAGGGGCCGTATCCATGCACAACACCAACCACCACCACACTTGAGCACCACTCTTCTCCATTCATCCTTCCATGTCTCACCACGGAGCCTACCTACGAACTCCAGATGCAAGCCCTGGTAGTTTTGTTAAGGTTTTGTGGGATTTGACCCGCAATACCCTTGGTTCAAGCCACCCACCCCAGTACGAGTTGTTCAAAATGAGGATCACCCCTGATTCCTCGAAATACTGGGCAGTTGTGCACGTCCCACGAGAGGATTTAAATCAAGGCCCTCCATATGTTGTCTTCGTCGGTAGATCCATGCCAACCTCAGGCATGGCTATTGAGGCTGATGCTTATGAAGCAGTTACCCGACTTCGATTCACTGTGCCCGCTGCCAGTGAAAGGAAATACTACTATTTCCTGAGCCGCGCAGCTTTTGGAGCAGAAGCCACGTTCCGTTGTGAACGCATAGAGAGGGATCCAGCTCTGGCCAGTCTCATTCAATATGTGATGGCCCAGGAGCATCTAACCCAGCAACTAATGGATGACCTCCATTATCTTGCTATGATGAATCCCCATATCGCCATTGGTGGACCACTATGGCCAACTCCGGAAGGGCGTGTTCTTCGTTTACTTCCTTCACTTCCCCCGGAAGAAGAAGAATGCGCTCCAGCACCGAGAACACTTCCACAAGACCCTGTAGATCTCACCTTCAGACCGTAGACGGTCATTGTTGCTGTACCTAGCACTAGTATACATGATGCAATCGTTGTATTGTAATTTAGAGCGTATGTCGTAAGTGCATTGCCATGATTGCATTCTGCATATGATCATTGTTGTAATTTGCATTTAGTTCTTCTGCCCTTAACAAATCTCGATGACAAGATTTTTCTTAAGGGGGGCAGAGTTCGTAACACCCAAAAATTTTAATCAAATTTTATTAAGTAAAATTTGGCCAGAAATAAAATTTTGAATTATACCAGGTCATTTATTAATTTCAAAGCCTTTTCTATTTCCTGTTTTACAAAAAATTCTCCCCTCCATAGAAGATTATTTTTGTGAAGTGTTGTGCTATGTGGTTGTTTTATAAACCTTTCCATTTGTATCATAAATAACAATGGGAAATATTCTCACAATAAAATTTGCCACAAGTAATACTTTTAAACGCATTTTCAATACTTAAAATGCTTCTGTTGCACTACAATTATTTTAAATAATTGTTTTGAAATCCCACAAAAATTGTGAGAGGTCAGTTGATGTCTATGAATCACTTTTGAGCAAAAACCTAACTATGTCCTTGAAAATTTTGAGTGAAACATCGTCTTTTCAAATTCTGTCCCATTCTTGAGTTATAACTGCAACCCTAATCTTTCTATCTCCATTAATTCTGAAACTTTGCCATCTTGTAGTCCTTCCAAATAGTACCTTCAGTCCAGAAGGGCAGCTTCAATTTCAACTTGCAAGTCCACCAAACACTCCTCTAAAGTTTCTGTCCAGAACTGAATGCTCATGTTATTTTCCTATAAACCGTTTATGAGGCGTCTCTTGGGATGGCTAGTCCACCTAAATGCTCATGTTATTTTCCTATAAGCCGTTTATGAGGCGTCGCTTCAGACACCCGACTGTGGCGTGTATTTTCAAGACCTCTCGTGGTGTCGCTTGAGTTCTCGGGCGGTCCTGTCTCGCCCGACTCTCTTTTAGACACCCGTTTGGCATTTCTTTTCAAGACCTCTCATGGTGTCGCTTGAGTTCTCGGGCGGTCCTGTCTTACCCGATTCTCTTTTAGACGCCCGTTTGGCATTTCTCTTGGAATTTCTCGGGCGGTCCAACGCCCGACGTTCCGTTTGGCATAATTATTTATCCTTTGGCATTTCTTTGATTTACTGATAACATGACTTATTTATCCTTCCGCACCATATGAATATTTTTCATGCCATGCTTTGAATTCTTAGTCTGCACATGCGTATAATTTAATTCATCATGAGCATATGCATCCGGTATATCTTTTGTTCTTGATGTTTGCAAGTACATTCAAACGTACTCACTGGCTTGTCCCTGGCTATTGTCTTGGCCAGATCATGACTCAGAGAGGACCATTGTGAAGACACCCCGCAACCTAGGATTTGGAGATAGCAGCCACACGAGATAGGAGTTATCCAGGTCAGCTGTTCCCGTGGGAATGGAGTCCCAACAACATTGGAGATCCACGAGTCGCTTCTGTCATCCACCACTAGAGATCCTTGTTATATTCATTGGACCTTTGTGGTCTTGTAAACAATGTCTTGTAATTTTCTTGGAATTCTATGTCAAGGAAATGTCCACCAGCAACAGTAATCCTGGGGCTGGGGATGACACAAGGGTTGTTTACTGGGATTTATGTCTCGGAAGACTGGCCCCCACATCAATACAACCTTGCCAAGTTAGAGCAAGCACCTTGATGGGTGAATAAGATAGGTCATCCTCCACCATGCTTAGTTTGTTAGCCGGTCGATTGGTCTGCAATATTCCTCTCGTGCACCCATTCTCATATTCATTTTGATAATGTTCAGTAGCTGACATGCATGAAAACATAAAAACAAGTGAGATTATCTTTGTAATGCAGAAGTGATTCTAATCCAATATTGCCTCCCTATAAACCCATTTGTGTTATCTCTGCAATTCTTTTGAGAGAGGTCATGCATGCTGTAAGTTGGTGTGTGCATTAATATAATGTGGCCTACTACTCAAAATATGAGTGCTCTAGAAGTCATGATACTTCCCAGATGATAGCTTCAACATATAGTAAAGAAGAACAACTTGACTTGACCTGACAGATTCAAAATATACTAAGGCAGAACAAATCGACTTGACCAGTCGACCGCAAATGTATCTGCTACTCTTCCCAACAAGGAACATACTTATTAAAGAAGAGAAGAGGATCATCTTAAAGAAGAGCAGAAGAGCAAGCAGATTGAAGATATTACGAATCTTTCTATACAATGTCGGCTGCCCACCCATGATGAACTAGAGCGCACAGAGAAATAGTATTCCTTCCGGTCTCTCCATATTTGGCTCACATGCATTTAGAAACTAAAGTAGGAACATTTAGCTGACCAATTAAACATCTCTCCGTTTTATAGTATGACCAAAATATCAGATTTGAATTTGTACAACTAAGCTTGCTTAGCTCAATGGGTGGAGCGTGCTATTACGAAACGAACCACGTAGGCTGATCTTGGTCATCATAAAATGGGGAAACCGTAAGCATGATGAGTATAGTGTTGACCGTGGCAATTGGATGGCAGATCTGAAGTTGCAAACTGCACAAAGGGTAGTTAGCAACCGATGTTTGCTTTGAAATAAGACCTATGATTTGGTATGGAAAAGAAAGTATAGTCAACAAGTCACAAAGAAATGCAATTATGTTGTATGTATAGTGACACCTAAGCTTTGGAAAACCATAAGTTTTACAAGTATAATGACCGTGCCATGGCGGATCTAAAGGTGCAAACTGGACAAAGATAATTCACAACCAATGTTTCCTTTCAACTAGGCACTACGATTTGGTACGGACAAGAAAAGTACAGTAAACAATTTACGATCTATTTTACGGGTGAGATCAATTACTGAAGCACATATGGAAGAGTACCACCTATCTTGCGATGCCGTGTAGGCCCCTGCTGATACATTGAGGGTGCTGCGGGTGCGATGGCTGTCGGCGGCGGGCAAGAAGACTTTAGACGGCAGACAGCCAGGTCGGGGGATAAATCCTATTGCCGTGGACGAGGCGGTCGTAGGAGCGGCAACGACAAGGTGGACGAAGGTGCCGATGAAGCGAGAGGACACGATGAAAGGATCCTGGTCCGGTGTCGTGGATGAGAGACGCCCATCTCTTGCAGTGGACGATGGGGTAGCGGCTCCGACAAGGTGGAGGATGGGCCGGCGGACGAAGGAGGTTGGCCACAGTGGGGAGGTTGTTGTGGCGCCGACGGTGTATGAATCGGGAAATGGAGGGGTAGTGGGATCTCAAACTCTAGGATGCGCTTGTCTGAAATGCAGGAAAGTTACGAACTTATCCCCCATTTAAAATTTTGGACGTCACGTCGGTTGGGGATATGACGGTAATCTCGCATCTGCCAAATATTTGCCGGAAAGCCATTTCGGGCGAGGAGAGGGTGTTTTGCCGCCCATTGTTGGCGCCCACGGTGTATGAAAGGGGCTGATAGGTAGGGTGGTTGTGTCACGTCTGAGGGAAGTTACACATCTGCCCCTGTTTAAAATATTTGCCTACATCGATTTCGGCGAGGAGAGTTTGTTTTGCCACCCACCGTGTATGAATGGGGAAATGGAGGGAGAGACACATGTATTTTAGACGAGCTTGAATCAAATGTGTTTTGCCGCCCATGTTTGGCACTCACCGTGTCTGAACGGGCTCAAAGGCGGTCGTGTCACGTCTGATTCAAGTTACTAGTGTACCCTATCGACAGCAATGTAAATCCGGTCGATAAGGATGTCAAAGTGTCAGGGTAGACAATAATTTCCATCTCGCAAGCACTTGCTTCGGGCAGCCCACAAATTATAGTGGGTGTTTAGCCGCTTCGTTCAAAACATGGTAGAATTGGCATTCATGTTTGCCCTAGGCCCTGGCAACTAAATTCAAAACCAATTTGTATTCTACTATGAATATCCATCGATAATTCTATGTTTTGTTATTTATTTCTTCAAAACCACAACAAAGATTTATTCCACCTTTATATATGATTATGATTTAGAAATGTCGTGATCTTCGAATTCAGTAGGTTGGATACACTTTGAGTCAAACAGTAATGCTACTGAGGATTACCTCACCTAAAAAATTTGCTCACCTTATGTCAATAATACAACTACTGAGGATTACCTCACCTAAAAAATTTGCTCACCTTATGTCAATAATACAACTACTGAGGATTACCTCGCCTAAAAAATTTGGATCATTACAACACATGGATAATGTAGGGGGTCTTACAACATAATCCATTCAGAGACATGACACAGCATGCAATACAATAATCTATTGAAAATTTCAACTGGTATCTAAAGAAGAACTGGAATTGCCCTGGGCTTCAGATAGCAGAAACAGCAGAACCACCTCCATCTTCAAATGCAGCATTCTTACTTCCTGCAATTCTTGGGTTGCTTGCATAATGTGTGCAGCTAATTGCATAATTTCCAGCCTCAAGATCAAGATTACCTCATTCATGGCAGCCACACCATCTCTTTTTGCATCTAGGAGACCCTCAAGAACTATAATATATGTGCTCAGACTGCTCTCCGGCGGTGTTGCCTCTAAACTGCTACCATCTGGTAACATGGATGGCGCACTGCTTCCACAATAGTTTCTGGGATTGTACATTGTGTCCTAGTGTGAATGGCATCCTGAAAGTTTTCCGCTGTACATAACTAAGAGATAGTTATTGCATGATCCAGGCAGTAAGCTTACATGGTACCACATACGAATTATTGCCGAGCATGGCAAGCTATATTTAAATGGTTCAAAGCAGCATCAGCCAGAAAGAATTAAAATGGTAAGATGAAACTAGGGATGTAAGTGGCAAATAAACGACATCTGCCAGTCCCATCTAGTTAGTTTTTGCTAGCCCCCTAGTTCATTTTCCTCAAAAAACAAAAACTCTTTTGAACTATCATACCACTAGTGGACTTTAATCGGGATTAAACTGGACCCAGTTGACATCCCTAGTTGACAGTCTTGTGATGAAGTTCAGAGGAAAAGTTAAGGACTCAAATGAACTAGCCATGCATTTCTTTACGATAGTACAGCAGGCACTGCTGACATATTGGCCAACTCAGGTATAGCCTAACAAGTAACAAACAAGCATTCAAATCAAGCAATAGAGCAAAGCAGACAACTGAACTATTTGTAATTCTGTAGGATTATAGGTTGAGGCCACAAGCCAAGAAAGCAGTCTACATGCATTACATTTCACAGGTACTAAAACACACTCGCTTACCATATGTTGTTGTGAAGCCTCGCCGTTGTTGCAATGTTCTGTGAAGATATCGTCAGCATCCCGTGGTTGCAAATCTAGTTGTTGTAGTTATTCTGCACCCTCTATTTAGGTAAAATTAATTTTAATCACATGAACTATTTCGAATTGATCATCAATGGTTCATCTAAACTAATGAAAGAAGGGTGTGTGCTTACACGACAATATATATGCTTGAATCTATTTGTATGCTTGTTCGAGGTGCCAGCCCCAAAAGAACAAATATTTTGCTTGATGGGGTTGGAAGCTCCATAATTAATAGAAGCATCAAATTAGTCATCTAACTTGGGAAGACCAATAACACACAAAAAGTAATGAACTGAGCCTCAGAGCAGTGATGTAATAGCTAGCATCAGAAAATTTAGGGTAAAACAAACAAAAAATAGTGGAAACACATGCTAGTTTGCCAATGTGTACTTAAGCATAGAGAACATGAAGCAGTCTGATGGAACCTACAGGTGGCATGAGAACAACACCATTATCATAAATATAGCATGCAAGAAGTAAAATAGTAGGCAGTGATATATAGGAAGTACAGTAATACTTAGGACAAAACTAAAGTATATTAACTATATGTGCACTAATTTGTAATTTAGCACATGTAACATGCTCACTGCCAGAAGTATGGCCCTACAGGTGCTAGCAGAATAACATGTCTCATGAAAAATTGAAGGATGCCCTGAAGAAATTCAAAGGTGCGGTGCTTATGCTAAGAAAGTGAACTTAGGCGCCGGCCGTTGGATATTAGTACCTGATTCTCGGCGGACTATGGGTATCATTGTCATACTAGATAGCTAAGGATTATCGATGGTGCCCCTGTTGCGGTTGAGTTTGGGCCGGCTGTCACCGTCGCTGAAGCGGCTCCGGTGATTCGGTTGCGGTGCCTGTCGACATACAAGAAATCTCAGGCCCCGTTTAATAACAAAGTATTTTCTAAGTATTTTGAGAATACTGCAATTTTTAGGATTACCATACTTTTATTTACAATAAATTGTTTGATTGCTTCTAACAATTGTGATTTTAAAACTACAGTATTGGCTAAACTGCCGTTGTTTCTCTGGATAAAAAAAAGAACCCCAGACCTCTTTTAAAAAAGCAGAGCAGGCGAAAAGAAGGGTGTGTCATTGTTATCTTCTTCCCTCGATCTAAAACAGAGGCATTGCTCCCACGCCGTGGCCGCCGTCGTCGCCTTATAGCTCCCTCGGCGGCCTTGGGGAAGGAAAGAGACGGGATTGGAGAGACCAAAGGTGACTAGACAACCCTTCACCCTCCCTTGATTCATTCCTCCCGCCTCTTCATGCTGATCGCCGGCACCGTCTTCTCCACGGTTGTGCCTTTCCTAACTATGCATGTCTCTAAGCTCCGCTCGAGTTGTTCGTCTAGACTGCTAGCTGGATCTCAATGCTTGTGAATTCAACTCCGCTCGAGCTGTTTGTCTAGTCTGCTAGCTGGATCTAAATGTTTGTTAGTCCCGGACTGCTCGAGCTATTTGTCTAGTTTGCTGGCATTCCAGGACTCGATGGTGATGCAAAGAAGGCCAAGCCACTCCATCTATGTGTAGCTTCAACGGCAGGTGAGTCACAGGCGACGTGCCTTGGGTGGTCTTTTTTGTATACATAAGAGCCGGTCAGCTTTAGTTTTTATGCACACAGATGATAAGGGATAGCCAGCTAGCTTGCCACAAAAATGCAACAGAAATGGTCGGCCAGTTACGCGTGCTTGCACTACTAATGGCAAGGTAGCTGCACTCGTTCAACGACTAGGCAGCAAAAATTACTGCGTTGTGCCACAACAGCCAAACATGTTCTATGTATTTTGGATACTTCAAAATAACTCTGTTACATGAAAACTATGGTATCTCATACCTATAGGTAAAATTATTGGAGTTTTCAATACTTCGGTTTTCATAATACTTTGCTATCAAACATAGCCTCATCTGTGGTAAGTGAACAGTTGCATGACTAAGAAGAGAAAAAACCGAAGGACTACAAATCGAAATAACCTGATGAGGCTGCAGCGTTAGTAAAGCTGGGCCGGTGGAGTTGAATATGGCATCTATGGAGCGGGTCCGGTGCATTGGACGAAGGCTTCGGCGGGCGCGGTGTACAGTGCTTTCGGTGAGGCGGATCTGTTGTGGCGGACGAGGGCTTGTATGAAGGGCCAATGATGGGACGGACGAGGGAGTTAGTGAAGGGCCTACATTGCGGTGGACGAGGGCGCTGGTTAAGCAGATCCGGTGCAGTGGACCATGATGGCGGTCAAGGAGATCTAGAGCGGTGGATAAGCCAGTCGGTGAAGCGGCCCCGGTGAAGTGGTGAGTTGGTAGTTGGGGGTTCCAAGGTGCGGAAGGTAGATCCGGCGGGGTGTGGGGTCCACCGCTACGGCAGAGGACTAGATTCGGTGGCTTGCCGTGCTTGGGGCGGTCGGGGAGGGGAAGGGAAGGGGCTCTGGGAAGAATGTTGGGGGCAAAGAGGGGAAAACAATGGAGTTACCAAAGTAGCCCTTTTCTGTTCATGTGGCAGGGGTAAAACAGGAATATCGCAGGGCTAAACCTTCGGGTCAAGATATTTCTGACCATTCAATTCAAATATGGATCATTGAGCTAGTACGAGCAAATACCATCATACGGTCCAATTCAAATGAAAATCCGAATGTGTATGTGTATGAATAAAGTGGGTGATTATAAAGTTTAAACATGCCCGTATGTGTATATCTCTAGGTTTGATATATGAATTTGAAATCACGAAATCCCAGCTTAAAAAATGTACCTCCGTTCAAATGAATTACAAAAGCTAATGATGGAGTCGAATTCCAAAATTCCAATCTTAGGTTTGTAATGATGGTACATCAAGCTATTTCACGCATGTTTGAGAGTATCATTATCTCATAGTCCAAACTGTGAAACAAATTGATCAACAATGAGTGCACACACTATTGACCATATATATCTCAATTACGCTAAAGTCCCTCAAATATAGACACCTAACTCATTATCTGAAGCCAACCCCCTCCGTCGCCCCCCACAAACATGTCATTCTCTCCCCCAGACACAAACACACGAGCACATTAACACCCCCTCCCTTCTAAAGTCCGGACCCCAATATAGGTCTCTTATCACTTTGTCTCTCAGGCATGCACACATCTCTTTCCCCACTCTCCAGGTCTTCTGGCATCTCTCTTTCCCAAGCACACGCACTATGTAGAGTGTATCTTTCCTATACACACAAAATGTCGGCCCCAGATGTCTATCTCCCTAGTTATGTGGTTCTCGCACACTCACCTCACATACCACCCCCACTACAAACAACCACACTTTGTCTCTTTGTGCACCACTCTCCTCTTTCTATCTCTCCTACATGCGGACCCGCCCTAGCTCCTTCCCTGTATACATATACGTCGTGATTCTTTCCATAGCTCCCTAATGTATCATCATTCTCAATCTTGCACGTTGCTCTCTACACCATCTATTCTAGAACTCTCATGAGGTCCCTATCACACACACAATGACTCGCTTCCCGTGCTTCTCCATACATACGCCAATTTCGAACAACATCAACATTGTATCCCTATCTATACGCCACTCATGGACAAAAACGACCCCTCTCTCCCCCTCTTTTCTTCTCTCTCTCTCTGTCGCTAGCTCTCTCTCTCTCTCTCTCGCTCTCACACCCATCTCACACACACACTCGATGTCTCTTCCAAATAGTTTGCTCCCCGCCAGCACCCATTCTATCCCGCTACAACACATGCCTTCGTCTATCTTTGACACACATGTCACACCATTCCCCCTTCCCTTATACTATGTTTACATCATTAGTGGTCTCTCTACTCCACATACACACACTCCCTCTCACACACAAACGTGCGCACAAACACACACAGACACGCACAAACACCCATCTAGCCATCTGGATCCTTCTTTTAAGACACACACACTTGCATATTCTCTACAACTCTAGATATGTATATACCCCCCTCTCTAGCTCAGATGCACATCAAAATTCTCCATCTCTCCCCATCTCCGCATGTGTATCTCACACACTCACTCTCTGATTACGTCTATGTGTCTCCATGTTACACAACACAAAGCCCCGTGTACATGTCTCTCTCTATCCTCCACACACATAGACACAAAGAATCTCTTATCATTGCCTCAGTCTCTAGACATATCACACACGCACTCTCTCTCTCTCTCTCGCAAACACGCTCAACAAGGGTTTCCCGTGAATAAATTACCATCTATTCATCAACTATCATAGTAATTCGTTCACCCACCGTATTACTTATGCTATCTTGAGAGAAGCCACTTGTGAAACCTATGGCCCCGGGGACTATTCTGTATTATATTAATCTCCCGTCAACTAGCTATTTCTTTCGCCGTTTATTTTGCAATCTTTATATTCCAATCTATATCGTAAAAATACCAAAAATATTTATCTTATTATCATTATATCTATCAGATCTCACTCTCGTAAGTGACCGTGAATGGATTGACAACATCTTTATCATGTTGGTTGCGAGGTTCTTATTTGTTTGTGCAGGTACGAGGGACTTGCATGTAGTCTCCTATTGGATTGACACCTTGGTTCTCAAAAACTGAGGGAAATACTTACGCTACTTTACTGCATCACCCTTTCCTCTTCAAGGGAAAAACCAACGCAATTCTCAAGAGGTAGCAAGAAGGATTTCTGGCGCCGTTGCCGGGGAGATCTATTCACAAGTCAAGACATACCAAGTACCCATCACAAACTCTTATCCATCGCATTACATTATTTGGCATTTGCCTCTCGTTTTCCTCTCCCCCACCTCACCCTTGCCGTTTTATTCGCCCTCTTTTTCCTTCCTGCCTTCTTTGTGCTCGTTCTTTTTGTAATTTGTTGCCATCATGTCTGAAACTTGGGAGGTTATCATTGATAAGGATAATAATATGGAAAACTTTGATGCTATTAATGATCCACTTGAAAATCCTACTATTTTATACACTAAAAAGTTTTGGATTGGTAGCGGTAATATTATTGGGAAGGGGGTTATTCAAGATTTCTTTACTTATGTCGGTGCTTTGCCCACCATGAGCGGGTCTATTCTTCATCAAACTAGTAGTCTTGCGGATGCTATATCTTTGCTCATAGTTGAACTTGAAAGACAATTTTTACTTATGCATCCTTCCATACAATTGATTTTCCTAGAATTTTCTAATATTGAACATTCTTCTGATAAGCGAGTAGCGACCATGTTTTTAGCTCATGAGTTCAGATTTATAATAAAAGAGGCCAATGAAATTTTTGCGCATTATAGGGTGGATATTGGCCGTCCTCCGATAGAAGCAGTCATTTTTTATTAAGAAGACATTATGCTTATATTGATGAATTGGTTGTGCAATATGAGGGGCCAAAGGAGGAACCAGTACCTCCCGAGCTTGATCTTGGGGACTTTTGTCCCATTAAATTTAGCCCTTTTGATTCCTTTTGCTTGCCACTAAAAAAGCTTGCTGCTGAACGTAGGGAGTATGAGATGAGGTTTCGCGATTTACCTTATCATTATCATGGCAATACATAGATCTATCCTTGTTCTTATGCCTATCTAGGGGCATTAAACGATAGCGCTTGTTGGGAGGCAACCCAATTTTATTTCTGTTCCTTGCTTTTTGGTTCTGTTTAGTAATAAATAATTCATCTAGCCTCTGTTTAGATGTGGTTTTATGATTATAATTAGTGTTTGTGCCAAGTAGAACCTTTGCGATCTTGCCATTTTTACTTGAGAGTGAGATTAGGTTGGTTCTTTTTGCTGATGATTAATAGATAAATTCCTCATCTCCAGCAATTTATTTTTGAATTTTTGGGGTTACAGAAGTATTCGAAACCTATAGATTACTACAGTATGTTCTGTTTTTGACAGATTCTGTTTTTCGTGTGTTGTTTGCTTATTTTGATGCATCTATGGCTAGTATCGGAGGTTATGAACCATAGAGAAGTTGGAATACAGTAGGTTTAACACCAATACAAATAAAGAAGGGTTCATTACAATACCTTAAGTAGTGGTTTGTTTTCTTATACTAACGGAGCTCATGAGATTTTCTGTTTATGTTTTATGTTGTGAAGTTTTCAAGTTTTGGGTATGATTTGATGGATTATGGAATAGGGAGTTGAAAGAGCCTAATATTGAGGATGCCCAAGGCACCCCAAGGTAAAATTTAAGGGCAACCAAAAGCCTAATGTTGGGGATGCCCCGGAAGGCATCCCCTCTTTCGTCTTCTTCTATCGGTAACTTTACTTGAGGCTATATTTTTACTCACCACATGATATGTGTTTTGCTTGGAGCGTCTTGTATGATTTGAGTCTTTTGTTTTTAGTTTACCACAATAATCCTTGCTGTACACACCTTTTGGGAGAGAGACACATGAATTGGAATTTATTAAAATAGTCTATGTGCTTTACTTATATCTTTTGAGCTAGATAATTTTGCTCTAGTGCTTCAATTATATCTTTTAGAGCACGATGGTGGTTTTATTTTATAGATATTATTGATCTCTCATGCTTCACTTATATTATTTTGAGAGTCCTTTAGAACAGCATGGCAATTTGCTTTGGTTATGAAATTAGTCCTAATATGATGGGCATCCAAGATCGGTATAACAAAAACTATCATAAAAATTGCATCGAATACTATGAGAAGTTTGATACTTGATGATTGTTTTGAGATATGAACATGGTGATATTAGAGTCATGCTAGTTGAGTAGTTTTGAATTTGAGAAATACTTGTGTTGAAGTTTGTGATTCCCATAGCATGCATGTATGGTGAACCGTTATGTGATGAAGTCGGAGCATGATTTATTTATTGATTGTCTTCCTTATGAGTGGCGGTCGGGGACGAGCGATGGTCTTTTCCTACCAATCTATCCCCCTAGGAGCAAGCTCATACTACTTTTTTCGATAGCTAATAGATTTTTGCAATAAGTATATGAGTTCTTTATGACTAATGTTGAGTCCATGCATAATACGCGCTCTCACCCTTCCACCATTGCTAGCCTCTCTAGTACCGTGCAACTTTCGCCGGTACCATAAACCCACCATATACCTTCCTCAAAATAGACACCATACCTACCTATTATGGCATTTCCCTAGCCATTCCGAGATATATTGCCATGCAACTTTCCACCGTTCCGTTTATTATGACACGCTTCATCATTGTCATATTGCTTTGCATGATCATGTAGTTTACATCGTATTTGTGGAAAAGCCACCGTTCATAATTATTTCATACATGTCATTCATGAGTCATTGTACATCCTGGTACACCGCCGGAGGCATTCACATAGAGTCATATTTTGTTCTAAGAATTGAGTTGTAATTTTTGAGTTGTAAGTAAATAAAAGTGTGATGATCAGCATTATTAGAGCATTGTCCCAAGTGAGGAAAGGATGATGGAGACTACGATTCCCCCACAAGTCGGGATGAGACTCCGGACGAAAAGAAAAATAAAGAAAGAAAAGTGGCCATAAAAAATAAGAAGAAGAAGGCGCAAATAAAAAATGAGAGAAAAAGAGAGAAGGGACAATGTTATTATCCTTTTTCCACACTTGTGCTTCAAAGTAGCACCATGATCTTCTTGATAGAGAGTCTCCTATGTTGTCACTTCTATATACTAGTGGGAATTTTACATTATAGAACTTGACTTGTATAATCCAATGATGGGCTTCCTCAAAATGCCCTAGATCTTCATGAGCAAGCGAGTTGGATGCCCACCCACGTAGTTTCTTTTTGAGCTTTCATACACTTATAGCTCTAGTGCATCCGTTGCATGGCAATCCCTGCTCACTCACATTGATATCTATTGATGGGCATCTCCATAGCCCGTTGATATGCCTAGTTGATGTGAGACTATCTTCTCCTTTGTTTGTCTTCTCCACAACCACCATTCTACTCCACATATAGTGCTATGTCCATGGCTCATGCTCATGTATTGCGTGAAGATTGAAAAAGTTTGAGAACATCAAAAGAATGAAACAATTGCTTGGCTTGTCATTGGGGTTGTGCATGATTTAAATACTTTGTGTGATGAAGATAGAGCATAGCCAGACTATATGATTTTGTAGGGATAACTTTCTTTGGCCATGTTATTTTGAGAGGAAATAATTGTTTAGTTAGTATGCTTGAAGTACTACTATTTTTATGTCAATATTAAACTTTTGTCTTGAATCTTTAGGATCTGAATATTCATGCCACAATAAAGAAAATTACATTGAGAAATATGCTAGGTAGCATTCCACATTAAAAATTATGTTTTTATCATTTACCTACTCGAGGACGAGCAGGAATTAAACATGGGAATGCTTGATACGTCTCCAACGTACCTATAATTTTTTGAGTGTTCCATGCTATTATATTAACTATTTTGGATGTTTAATGGGCTTATTTATACACTTTTATATTTTTTGGGAGTAACCTACTAACCCAAGGCCTAGTGCAAATTGTTGTTTTTTGCCTATTTTAGTGATTCGCAGAAAAGGAATATCAAACAGAATGAAACCTTCGGGAGAGTTATTTTTGGAACAAATGTGACCCAGGAGACATGGAGTGGACATCAACAAAAAACGAGGCGGCCACGAGGCAGGGGGCTGCGCCCTCCACCCTCGTGGGCCCCTCGTACCTCCACCGACCTACTTTTTCCTCCTATATATGTCCATATACCCTGAAAACATCCAGGAGCACCACGAAACCTTATTGCCACCGACGCAACCTTCTATACCCAAGAGATCCCATCTTGGGGCCTTCTCTGGAGCTCCGCCGGAGGGGGAATAAATCACAGAGGGCTTCTACATCAACACCATAGCCTCTCCAGTGATGTGTGAGTAGTTTACCTTAGACCTTCGGGTCCATAGTTATTAGTTAGATGGTTTCTTCCCTCTCTTTGGATCTCAATACAATGTTCTCCTCAATCTTCTTAGAGATCTATTTGATGTAACTCTTTTTGCGGTGTGTTTGTCGAGATCCGATGAATTGTGGGTTTATCATCAAGTTTATCTATGAACAATATTTGATTCTTCTCTGAAATCTTTTATGTATGATTGGTCTATCATCAAGTTTATCTTTGCAAGTTTGTCGAGATCCTACTAGATTGATCTTTCTTGCAATGGGAGAAGTGCTTAGCTTTGGGTTCAATCTTGCGGTGTCCTTTCCCAGTGACAGCAGGGGCAGCAAAGCACATATTTTATTATTGCCATCGAGGATAAAAATATGGGGTTTATATCATATTGCTTTAGTTTATCCCTCTACATCATGTCATCTTGCTTAATGTGTTACTCTGTTCTTATGAACTTAGTACTCTGGATGCATGCTGGATAGCAGTAGATGTGTGGAGTAATAGTAGTAGATGTAGGATCGTTTCGGTCTACTTGTCGCGGACGTGATGCCTATATACATGATCATTCCTACATATTCTCATAATTATGCAATTTTCTATCAATTGATCGCTAGTAATTCATTCACCCACCTTAATACTTATGCTATCTTAAGAGAAGCCACTAGTGAAACCTGTGGCCCCCGGGTCTATTCTCTATAATATTAATCTCCCATCAACTAGCTATTTTTTTGTTGTTTATTTTATAATCTTTATATTCCAATCTATATCATAAACATACCAAAAATATTTATCTTATTATTATTATCTCTATCAGATCTGACTCTCGTAAGTGACCGTGAAGGGATTGACAACCCCTTTACCGCGTTGGTTGCAAGGTTCTTATTTGTTTATGCAGGTACGAGGGACTTGCATGTAGTCTACTGCTGGATTGATAACTTGGTTCTCAAAAACGGAGGGAAATACTTATGCTACTTTGCTGCATCACCCTTTCCTCTTCAAGGGAAAACCAACGTAGTGCTCAAGAGGTAGCATGCAGCTAATTGCATAATTTCCGGCCTCAAGATCAAGATTACCTCATTCATGGCAGCCACACCATCACTTTCTGCCTCTAGTAGAGCCTCAAGAACTATAATATTTGTGCTCAGACTGCTCTCCGGCGGTGTTGCCTATGAGCTGCTACCATCTGGTAACATGGATGGCGCACTGCTTCCACAAATAGATTATGGGTTGTACATTGTGTCCTACTGTGAACAGCATCCTGAAAGGTTTCCACTGGACATAAGTAAGAGATAGTTATCGCATGATCCAGGCATTAAGCTTACATGGTAAACAACATACGAATTATTGCCGAGCATGGCAAGCTATATTTAAATGGTTCAAAGCAGCATCATCCGAAAAGAAATTAAAATGGTAAGATGAAACTAGGGATGTAAGTGGCAAATAAACCACATCTGCCAGTCCCATCTAGTTAGTTTTTGCTAGCTCCGTAGTTCATTTTCCTCAAAAAACAAAAACTCTTTTGAACTATCATACCACTAGTGGACTTTAATTGGGATTAAACAGGACCCAGTTGACATCCCTAGTTGATAGTCTTATGATGAAGTTCAGAGGAAAAGTTAAGGACTCAAATGAACTAGGCATGCATTTCTTTACGATAGTACAACAGGCATTGCTGACATATTGGCCAACTCAGGTATAGCCTAACAAGTAACAAACAAGCATTCAAATCAAGCAATACAGCAAAGCAGGCAACTGAACTATTTGTAATTCTGTAGGATTATAGGTTGAGGCCACAAGCCAAGAAAGCAGCCCACACGCATTACATTTCACATGTACTAAAACACACTGGCTTACCATATGTTGCTGTGAAGCATCACTGCTGTTGCAATGTTCTTTGAAGATATCGTCAACATCCCGTGGTTGCAAATCTAGTTGTTGTAGTTTATTCATTACCCTCTATTTAGGTAAAATTAATTTTAATCACATGAAATGGTTCGAGTTGATCATGAATGGTTCATCTAAACTAATGAAAGAAGGGTGTGTGCTTACACGACAATATATCTGCTTGACTGTATTTTTATGCAGACTAGGTGGATGGGCCGGAGGTAGGAGGTCACTCGGGGATTGATGTGCAGACTGACATGTAGGTCCCACAAGTCATAACGCCTAACTTTCCGGTTGAATAGAAGGCGTTGACTTAAGGGGTGATATGGGTTGAAACGTGCGTATAACGGCACTTTGTAGAGTAGTCGTTTCTTGGTAGGGCTGGTTGGTAAGGGCATGAACAATGGTTGACAAGGTTGTATTTTCTTAAATCTGCCATGTATGCAAGTTGTAGTAGTTTCTTGGCATTATTAGTGGTTTCTTGTAAGGAACAATGTACTACTAGCAACAAAAGGCAATTCTAGGTTGCATTGTACTCCAACGAGTACTACTAGTGGTCCCAGGAGTGTATACCTCGTATTGTGGGTTCGATCCTGGCCGAACGCATGGAGGCCTTTTTTAAATAGTAACTTCGCTGCGAGCCAATATTGTACACGGGTAGTTTGAGTTTTAAAGTCGAACGGACGTGTCGCACCACAATCTGGGTGCACTAGATAGCCCAGCCACGTCAACGGGTTTTCCTTCCCATCATCTCGTGGCTCGCGTGCTCGCCCTAGCCGCACCTCGCTTGCAGTTTCCTCATCAGCTAGTAGCATATTTAAACTAGCGCCTCAATTAAGCCCAAGGAGCCAGAAAAGCCTGGCGTGGCATTGGGAACTGTGCAATATGGCTCTATAGGTAAAGTGCTAGAACTCTACTGCTCTGTAGCTTGTGGCGTTGCACACATGGACTTCACTCCATTATCGGCTCTATAAAAGAAATTCCTCTTGACGTAATTTTTTTTGTTTTGAAATGGAGGGAAAAGCTTTGCCTCATCTCATTCATGAAGAAGTAACTACTAACAAAGTTTGATGAGATCCATTACAACTCCATAAATGGAAGAAAAAAGCCTAGTCTCGCTGTATCAAATAACTCAAATGTTCTGCCCCTGCAGTAACCGTCGTTGATAAAAAGGCTGCTAGTGTGTGCATGAGAGGAGCGGCTGACTAGGCCAGCTACGCGTTGGAATAGAGCACTGAGACTACCCACTACGCAGGTGTACTTTCCCTGTATTGATAGTACAGCGATGGTTTTAGAGAACAGTACTACCCTCCACTTCCAGCTGTAGCTCCTTGGCCCTGAGATTCAAGAGTTCAAAACGGGTGCACTATACTAGAAGTACAGTACTACATCGACTACTAGTTCATAAAGTAGTACTAGTACTACTACAGTATGAGTACATAGTAAATAATAGCCTCACCCATTCGCTAAGGAACGACCGAGGAGGTACAGTTGGAAGGGACGAGGCCCTGCGGTTACTACACTCTTATCTCCTCCTCGCCAGTCCCCCCCCCCCAAGAGAAGGCAGTTCGTCGCTGCTCCCATTGATTTCCCAGGCGGTTCTCCTCCTCATCAGGGCTGGGGGATCTTGGACGCTGATCCTCTGGGAGAAATAGCATGTTGCTGCGAAGTCCTCACCGCCGCAAGACTCGGTGCTTCTTGCACCAACTTTTTCAAGACGGTGCTTAAACAGGCTTGGGAAAAGGCCATGCTTGTTGGTCTTCCATGTGTCCTCGAGGAGAAGGTTCCTCTATGGGACAATCCTTTGAATAGTCCACTGCTCCCTGGCCATGGTTGCATGTTGACTCCGCTAGAGTTGCCGATGTTGAGAGGTAGTCGGATTTTGTCCGATGAGCAGGATAGTAATTGAGTTTGATCATGTAGTACTTAGTTATGCCATTTCCATCCCATAATTTCTCCACTGCCCACTGTCTTATATATAGGTCTGGGTCAGTGCCAACGAAGATTAGCATGCATAACTCTGGCCGGATACCACCATCATTTTGCACAGCATCCACAGCAGTCCGGCCGTTCCCATAGACCCCTTCTCAACCATTGGGATCGGCCTTCGGGACTGGCTGGGCTTGAATAGATATGATGATGCCTGCATGAGATTGAAGAAGATAGCAATTGCGGACCCGCTGAAAAAGTGACGTGGCTACGATGATTACTATCTCATCGCAGTGTTCGACATAAGGATTTCCATCAATGCAAGAGGCAGTAACGGCAGAGGTTGGCACATGTTGGCCATGGCAGATTTGTACCCCTACACGTTTGAAGACGCCGTGCGCCATCTAGGCCGCATCTTCACAGTGACAAGCCAGGGGACTTGTTTCATCTGGTTGCCATCCTACGGTACGGGAGATTACAAATGGAATGCACAAACCATCATTCGCATCCCTAACGGTACTCCATTATTTTGCAGGGACTAGTCATCCTCCGATCAAAATAAGATCACCGATCCTGGATGTGCATTTGCATCCGCGATTCGGTCTAACCTGGAACCTTGTAGCTGACTTTGGCATATTGGGATCAACTATCTTAGCAGTCGTTACCCATGGTACCACTGATGTGCAACATGGTCACACAATCTACCACGATCGGACCGTCGCCATCTGCCTAGGTATTCCATTTAGTATTATATGATTTAACCCTCTCACCTTATCTTTCATTGTTGAACTACTTAGTTACTAGTACTAGTAGGAGTACCTTTTATCTTGGAGGATGGGTATAGTGGTTGGGTCTCTAGTGCACACCGCCGGATGAACGACATGCTGGGACACGCTATCCCTGATTTATGCCGCTTCAGCTTGGATGAGTCTCCATTGTGTGGAACCGGACTAGAAAGCTGCGACAATGATTCCTATTGCCCACCACTATGGATCATGCCATCCATGAATAACACCTGCGACTGGAACCTCAGGAGGACATGTAGCCCATCTATAATGTGTAATTGGGATATGGTAAATTGTGAACGGTAGCACTGTGAATATATGTAGACTAGTCGTGCACATATTTATCACATGAATTGGAGATGAAGTTGTGTGGCATACTAGCATTTGTCATTTAGAATTTATTACTAATAAATGTGTTATGTGTACGTGCAACTTGTGTGGTTGTTGCATGGGCTCCAACACGCTCTTTGAGAAAAAAGGTGGCACAACTTTGGATATAGGTGACGTGGCGGAATCATACAGTAGCATCGTTCGCTATAGTTGTAATACTCCTACTAGGACGACAACTCCTATAAAACCTCGCGCTTGGATCTTTGCCTCTTCGAGAGGTCCAACAATTTGTACTCGTGTGAACCTTGCACTTTGCTCTTCGCCATTATTCTACGCTCATTACTTTTATGTTATGTCATGTTATTCGTGTTGCTACTGGGTGTGGTTAGGGTGACTTAGGTCGATGTGCTCGTGGTAGATTCCCATGCTGCAAGAGCATGCCCTTTCAGGAGCATCTTCCGAGGGCTTCCTTCTTAGAAACCTGAGGGTGGTCGAACCCCCGGAGGTGCCATGTGGCTGCAGCGTTAGAAAACTTCATGAGGCACCATACCTCGCGCGAGCCCCCGAGCATGGGTTAATTGCGGCTAGTATGCCACGTTGCAATGCCCGAAGGCATAGACTTGAGAGGGCGCGCTTGCCCATGAGCTCGTTTGAGGGCGTCCCGCGAGGATTAAGGCGCCAAAGCTGGGGCAGGAAGGTTTTGGCATGGTGTGGTTGCGGGCGAGCCCAGGCGTACACACCGTACCCAACCCCCGCGCGCGGGATGTGCGAGGAAGAGCGACGAGCAACTATTACTCTTCCTAAAACAAGGTTTCAAAGGGAGAACACTGCGGGCAGAGAAAAGAAAGAAACTTCCCAACCCTTGCGAATAACAAACACGAAAAATCCAAATTTCATTCAAGAAGTCGAAAACCAGCTACAAAAAGCAAGTGAAAGAACAGTCGCCTGCGGCACCTAGTCTAGTCCTCTTGTCTTCCCACCAGCGCACAGCATGGGGCCTCCACTAGGACATGGGTGGGAGCCCCGTGAGGCTGAGGGGCGGCACTCAGGAGACTCCGGGGCATGTACATCCCCAACTTATAATTGTGTGAGAGTGTCATGAGCGGAGATCTTCACAGGCACTGGGCCTTGGTCATGCGTAGAACTTCCGGAGGTGCTACATGTTCCAGGCGTTCTAGATGGGGTCCCATCCTGTGTCTCTAGGCGCGCGGCGCCAGGCCTGGAGACACGGGCGATCCTGAACGGGCCCTCCCAGATGGGATGAGGTCACCCTCCTGGAGCGGACGCTGCGACAGTGATACTGCCGCAGCGCCTACTGGTACCTCGCTACACGGAGCGTGGCTTGGCGGTGACGTTCCTCCCCTAGCACCAGGTCCATCCCCCGCATGGCGTCCTGGAACGCCTGTTGAATGCCAAGACCCGCGCAGAGCAGTGCCTGACCTCATGAGGGAGGACCGCCTCGGCTCCGTAGAAGAGGAAGAATGGAGTCTCGCTAGTGGGCTTGGTTGCAGTGGTGCGAATGGACCACAACACAGACTGGAGCTCGTCGAGCCATCCCCTACCGTGGGCCACCAGCTTCTTCTTGAAGGTCCTCGCCTTGAGGCCCCTCAAGACCACTGCATTGGCACACTCAGTCTGGCCATTGCTTCGTGTGTGTGCCACTGAAGGATAGCATATCTGCGTTCCAAGGTTAGCACAATATGTTTTGAAAAGATTGCTCGTGAACTCTGAGCCATTGTCGATGATGATGTGGTTAGGGACCCCGAAACGGATCACGAGGCTTTTGACGAACTTGACGGTCGAGCCGGATGGTATGGTGCGGACGGCCTCCACTTCCGCCCACTTGGTGAACTTGTCGATGGCGACATAGAGGTAGCGGTAGCCCCGGGGTGCTTGAGGGAACGGGCCCAGGATGTCCAGCCCCTAGACCGTGAATGGCGACGAGAGTGGGATGGTCTGGAGACCCTGGGCGAGCTGGTGGATCTGCTTGGCATGGAACTGACAGGCCTCACAAGATCTTACCAACTTAGTGGCATCATTGAGCACTGTGGGCAAGTAGAATCCGCTGCAGAACGCCTTGCCCACGAGGGTGCGCGATGAGGAGTGATGCCCGTAGTCCCCGCCATGTATGGTGGCCAACAGCTCGCATCCCTGCTCCCTAGAGATGCATCATAGAGAAACTTCGTTCAGGCGCCTTTGGTAGAGCTCACCGTCCCTGATGCAGTACGAAGTGGCTTGGCGGGCCACACGCTCCGCATCTTCCTCCTCCTCCGGCAAGGTGCCCTGGAGCAGATATGTGATACATCTCCAACGTATCTACTTTTCCTAATGCTTTTCCTCTTGTTTTGGACTCTAATTTGCATGATTTGAATTAAACTAACCCCAGATTGATGCAGTTTTCAACAGAACTACCATGGTGTTGTTTTTGTGCATAAATAAAAGTTCTTGGAATGGAATGAAACGTTGTGAGGATTTTTTAACAATAAAAGAGAATTTCTAGAGCCAAGAGCCACCTGAGGGGGCACCTGGGTGGGCACAATCCACTAGGAGGCGCATGCCCCTCCAGGCATGCCCAGGTGGGTTGTCCCCACCTGGTGGCCGAGCAGACCCTGAAACCGACGCTATAAAATCCTATTTTTCCAGAAAAAATCAAGGAGAAAGAATAATCGCGATCCATGAGGCGGAGCTGCCGTCAGCTCCTGTTCTTCATTGGGAGGCTAGATGTTGATCTGTTTCAGGCTCCCAAGAGGGGGATCTTTGTTCTTCGTCATCACCAACCCTTCTCCATCGCCAATTCCATGATGCTCCCCACTGGGAGTGAGTAATTCCTTCGTAGGCTCGCTGGTCGGTGAGGAGCTGGATGATATTCATCATGTAATCTAGTTAGTTTTGTTACGGCTTGATCCCTAGTATCCATTATGTTCTGAGATTGATATTTCTATGACTTTGCCATGCTTAATGCTTGTCAATTTGGGCCCAGGTGCCATGATTTCAGATCTGAACCGTTTATGTTATCACCATTATATCAATGTTCTAGATCCGATCTTGCAAGTTATAGTGACCTAATACATGTTATGATCCGGCAACCCCGGAGTGACAATAGTCGGGACCACTCCCGGTGATGACCGTAGTTTGAGGATTTCATGTATTCACCATGTGTTAATGCTTTGTTCCGGTTCTCTATTAAAAGGAGGCCTTAATATCCCTTAGTTTCCAATTGGACCCCACTGCCATGGGAGGGTAGGACAAAAGATGTCATGCAAGTTCTTTCCATAAGCATGTATGACTATTTATTGAATACATGCCTACATTATATATATGAACCGGAGCTAGTGCCGTATCACCCTAGGTTATGACTGTCACATGATGAAAATCAACCAACAAATTACCGATCCAATGCCTACGAATTTATCCTATATTGTTCTTGCTAAGTTAGTACTGCTATCGCTACTGTTGCACTTGCTACAAAGTCACTGCTATCATTGTTACCGTTATTATTGCTATTGCTACTATTATCAAAACTATCATATTACTTTGCTACTGATCACGTTGCTGCAGATAATTAATCTCCAGGTGTGGTTGAATTGACAACTCAGCTGCTAATACTTGAAAATATTCTTTGGCTCCCCTTGTGTCGAATCTATAAATTTGGGTTGATTACTCTACCCATGAAAACTGTTGCGATCCCCTATACTTGTGGGTTATCAAGACCTTTTTCTGGCGCCGTTGCTAGGGAGCATAGCTATGTTTGTTGAGTCACTTGGGAATATTATCAATTTATCACTATAAAGAATCTGAAGGATGCTAAGACTAAGATTCATCCCTCTAAGACGAGGGGATGTAAGGAACTGCCATCTAGCTCTGCTTTAGATTCACCTTCTGTTATGAGTAAACTTGGAACACCACCACATGCTATTAATCCTGATATGTCGCAAGTTATTGATGATGCTACTTCTGCTATGAATGATACTTATGATGATGCTAGTACCTTGCTTGATGATAATGATGTGACACTTGGTTATTTTCTTGATGGACAAATTGCTAGAGTAAGACAACATGATGTTGTTGAATCTAATGATGAGCTTGAAACTGAAAATCTTGAGACACCTACTAGAACTAGCCCTCCTAGATATGAATTGCCTAAGGTACCAGAAGGCTATCTGATGAATGAAGAGACAACTAGAGACATTTTTGCTTGTAAGGATAGAGATGATCTAGAGAAATTATTATGCAAGTATAAAGAAAATTCTTTGAATGCTAGAATGCAATATGATCCTAAGTTTTCTACCTCACCTATCTTTATTGATTATAAGGATTATGAATTCTCTGTCGACCCAGAGTTAATTACTTTGGTTGAATCAGATCCTTTCCATGGTTATCAAACTAAAACTGTTGTGGCACATCTTACTAAGTTGACTGACATAGCCACCCTTTTTACTCATGATGAGAAAACTCGCTATTAGTATATTCTCAGATTATTTCCATTCTCATTAAAGGGTGATGCTAAATCATGGTACAATACTCTTGCTCCTGGTTGTGTGTGTAGTCCCTAGGATATGATTTATTACTTCTCTGAAAAATATTTCCCTGCTCATAAGAAACAAGCTGCCTTGCAGGAAATATTTAACTTTGTGCAAATTAAAGAAGAGTCTCCCACAAGCTTGGGGGAGGCTTTTCCAATTGCTTAATGCTTTGCCTGATCATCCTCTTAAGAAAAATCAAATACTTGATATCTTCTATAATGGACTAACCGATGCTTCTAAGGATTTCCTAGATATATGTGCTACTTGTGTTTTTAGGGAACAAACTATTGGGCAAGCTGATGAATCATTGAATAACATATTGAAAAATTATGATGATTGGACTCTTCCCAAACCACTGCCTATACCCACTCCGAAGAAGAGGGGTGTTCTATATCTCAGTCCTGAATATATGCAAGAGGCAAATAAATCCATGAAGGAAAAATGTATTAAATATGAGGATGTCAAAAGTTTACCTCCTATTGAAGAAATACATGGGCTTAATACACCACCACCTAAGGTGGTAGAGGTAAATTCTCTAATGAAAATTAATGATAATGTCAATCCTCACAATATGCACCCTAGCCAATGCCTTTATGAGTTTGAAAACTACATTAGAAAACAAGATCACTTCAATACAAATGTTATGAAACAATTGAAATACAATTCTGATATGATTGCTCGCTTGAGTGACTTGTTATTTAGAATATCAAATGATGTTAGAGGTGTTGGAAAACATGCTTCTATGGTTCAAACCCATTTAGAACAAGTTGCTAAATCTCAAAGAGAGTTGCTAGATGAAATGAGTAATAACATCCATAACTTTGCTGTTAGAGTAGCAACTAGAGGAGGTAAAATGACTCAGGATCCACTTTCTCCTAAAAGAAACCCAAAAAGAATTGAACAAGACTCTCAAAGAGCTAACACTAATGCACCTAGTCCTTCTAAAAAGAAAAAGAAGAAGAAAAATGATAGGACTTTGAATGCCTCTAGTGAACCTGAAGTAGAAAAACCTCCTAATAATGAAGTAGCTATCTCTGATGCTTAAACTCAACCTGGTAGTGAACACTCACCTTCTGATAATGAAAAATTTAATGATGAGGTTCACGAAGATAGTGAACCAAATAGTGAAGAACCAGGTAATGATGTTGAGATAGAACCTGCAATTGATCTTTATAACCCACAACCTAAAAATAAAATGTATGATAAAAGAGACTTTGTTGCTAGAAAACACGGTAAGGAAAGAGAACCATGGGTTGAAAAACCTATGCCCTTTCCACCTAAGTCAATTAAAAAGAAAGATGATGAAGAATTTGAACGCTTTGCTGAAATGTTGAGTCCAGTCTTTTTGCGTACTCGCTTGACTGATATCCTTAAAATGCCTCCTTATGAAAATGTATGAAAGACATCATCACCAATAAGAGAAAAATACCGGAAGCTAAAATTTACACCATTCTTGCTAATTATACTTTGAAGGATTGATTACCTAAAAAACTTGGAGATCCAGGAATATGAACTATACCTTGCGCTATCAAAAAGAATTATGTGAAAACTGCTTTATGTGATTTAGGAGCTGGTGTTAGTGTTATGCCTTTCTCTTTATATAAAATACTTGATTTGAATAAACTCACACCTACTGAAATATCTTTGCAAATGGATGACAAATCTACTGCCATACAATCGGTATTTGTGAGGATGTGCCCATTGTTGTTGCTAATGTTACTATTTTGACTAACTTTGTTATACTTGAGATGCCCGAGGACGACAACATGTCTATTATCCTTAGTAGACCCTTCTTGAATACTGCAAGGGTTGTTATTGATTGCAATAAAAGCATGCTCACTTTTCGTATCAGTGGTAATGAACATACGATGCACTTTCTGAAGAAACTATTCCCAGTGAATGGTATTAATGTTATTGAAAAATCTCCGACAATCACTGTTGGAAGTTTTCAACTACCTCTACCTACTGCCAAAAAGAAATATGAAATGCTTATTGTTGGGGACATTCATATCCCCGTTGAGGTAACTTTGTGATTTATGGAAGTTCTTTGGTTTCATGCTAATCGAGGGTGGTTATTAATAAGACCTGATTAACCTATGGATCATTTTTGAGAGGTATGAAGTTGATGAATTTAGTAATAACTACTTTCTGTCCTTACCATTTGTTTTCTATTTTTATTAGATAAATAAAATAAAATGCCATGTTTTATCTCTTTTCTAAATTTCCCGTGCAATAAAAAAAGACCCAAAAATAAAAGTTCTCAGAATGCCCTGAAATTTTAATTCGATTTTTTTCTTAATATTTAAGAATTTCTGGTGCAAATAATATCAGAGGGAGGTGCACCAGGTGGGCAGAACCCACCGGGGCGTGCCAGGACCCCCAAGCGTGCCCTGGTGGGTTGTGGTCCCCATGTGGCCCCCTCACTTATCTCTTCACACCACATCATCACCTACCTCCAGAAAAAATTCTCCATAACTCTCTCTCCCTGTTCTTGCTCTCAAACCCTCGGATTTCGATCTCTTTGCTCGAAGCTCCGTTTCTAAAACTATTTCGGTGGATTGTTGCTTGGTATGTGACTCCTTCGTTTATCCAATTAGTTTTTGTTTTAGTGGTTTATATTTAGAATAATTAGCTACTCTTGGTGCTGTTGTAGATGAGCTTGCATGTTGAATTCTTAGATTTCTAAGTAGTTTGAATGCTTGCTATGGCCTCTATGTATCCCTATGAATAGTTGCTATCAATCTTGTAAAGTTTTGTTGAGAAAATTTTGTGGACTAAAAATTTCAGAATTTTTGTTCATAGGAAAAACATGAATATCTTTACGAAGTTTGGTTCCAAGAAGAACTCCAAGGGAGTTATTGGGGAGTCATCTGACAGTGATCTCCACAACTGGAGGTTGGCGAAAGTTCGGCCGTGCGAATGGCCGCATATCCCATTCATGGAAGAGGCTGGAATCCTGCAAGAGTTTACACAATATGCTGCTAATACCGGCCTCACCGACTTCATCGCAGCTGAATGTGAATAGTATCATCTCCTCACAAAAACCTGTGTTCAAAGTTTTAATTTCCTTCCTAGGAATAATCCTCCTGAGGTGCGATTCAATTTATATGTTGAACCCCATCAGATACCTCCTACTGAATTTTGTAAAATATGCTTGCTTCCTGCTGATGGTGGTTTGGTAGATCCTAGACCGGCAGAGTTTGAGGCCTTTTATCGTATATTGGAAGTGGGCGATGAGAGAGGGGTGTCGGCTATCACTTCCGCTGGCTTGCATTTTCCTGTTGTTCATTATGTTGCTCTTTTCATTGCAAAATTCTTGCTTACTAGAGAGAAGGTGGGTGCACTCAGTTCACTAGACCTTGTTGTTTTACGTCATGCACTAGAGGGCGACAACACTTATAGATTGGGAGCTACTGTGGCACATCGCCTCCACATTAATAAGTCCAAGGGTAAAATACATGGTGGTATCTTTGCTACTCGTTTGGCTGCTCGCTTTAATGTTGAGATAAGCCTTCATGATTATCCTCTGCCCAAGGTCTACTTAGATCATGTGGCCATGGATCACCAGTTTGTTGTTATCGGTTATCCTAGCATCCCTATTCCATATAACCTGTTTTTTAGTGTGATAACTCGTGATATTATTCCATTGACTACTCCTGCTTTGTTTCATCATGTTGCCAGGGCAGATATAGGATTATGCCTGTAGATATCATCGCCTACCGGAATGACAAGGCTCCAGCAGAGGAGGAGCCTTAACAGTGGGATCCATGGATGTCCGCTCCTCACCACCCCAACTACTATCCAGGCTTCTGATCGACTACCAAGTTAGGCGAAAAGGCTAAGCTTGGGGGAGTATGTGTTTCCACCGACTTTATGTTCATGTCCATTTATTCCATTTGTCTGTGTCTCCACTTTTTCATTATATCATCCATGTCAGATTTATTTTCTCACTCTTTCTTCTTCTGTATTTGAAAAACTTTAGAAAAACCAAAAAAAGTTGTAGTAAGTTTACTTTTTACGCATGCTTAGTTGTAGTACTAAAAAGAAAACCCAAAAATATTTCCTTGTTCTTCTTTTGCTTGTGGGGAGCTTTCCCGTGTAAATAGTTTTTCTCGTTTTTGCTTTCCCCTTTTATTTGCTTGTTCGAGAAAACCAAAAACTCAAAAATATTTTAGTGTGTTTCTCTGAGTTTCTTTCCCTTTGTATTTGAGTTGTACCGAGGAGAAGACCACGATGAAAATGTTGAGTGGCTCTCATATGCATTATTCTTGATATAACAAAGAGCCCATTTTACATTGTCTTCTCCTATTAAATAAAATGTTTGCAGATTCCAGCTTAGTTCACGACACTCTTGCACTATTATTATTTTCACATCATTCGATCGTGTAAGTGAAAGGCAATAATGACGATATTTGATGAACTGGTCGTGGCAGAGAGAAACTGGTATGAACTTGACTTGTTCTGTTTTTGTAAATATGTTTAACCTAGTATCCATGCTTCATCTCATTATAATTAAGCATGTTTCAATGACAATTAGAGATTATAGTTTCTCATGCCATGCATAAGTAGCTAGAAGTGGATAATGATTTATCTTGGATATCAACATCGCATTAAAATGATTGTGATGTAGTATGATGATATGTTATCCTCCTCTGAACGTTCGAGTGGCTTGACTTAGCATGTAGTTGAATCAAAACCAACATAGCCTCTATGATATTTATGTTCATGGTGTTCATATCCTACTCATGCTAGTGTCCAATGTTACTTATGCATAATGCATGTTCATGACCGTTATTGCTCTCTAGCTGGCCGCTTCTCAACTTAATTGCTAGCCTTCGCCTATACTAAGTGGGAATTCTGCTTGTACATCAAAAACCTTGAATCCAAGTTATTCCAGATAGGTCCACTATACCTACCTATATGCGGTATTACCCTATCGTCCAAAGTAAATTTGCATGTGCCACCTCTAAAAACTTCAAATAAATATCCTTTTTGTGTGCCTGGATCGTTCATGGAATGACAGGAGGTGGTCGGTATCTTCCATGCTAAGCGGGTTATTCTCAGTTCGAGTGTTTATTCACTCTCCATCGCACGAGAAAAGGGCGGTAATAGGGATGCCTAGTCCCAAACTGCAAACAGAAAAATCTTACAAATAATCAAACAAAAACTCCCAATGGAGTCAAATCCTTTACTTCTATCGCTTGGGAACCTCCACTAGTGTGCTTAGCACGGAAGATATTGATAACTGGTGGTCGTGAAGTAAACAAGAAGGGTGCATGTCTCAAAATATCATTTACCTCTGTTTTAAAAACTTGAGCTCTGGCACCTCTACAAATCACTGCTTCCCTCTGCGAAGGGACTATCTATTTACTTTTATGTTGTGTCATCACCTTCTAAAATAAGCGCCAGAACCTGAGAGCACTGATGTCATGCTGATGCATTGTGTGTAGCTAATGTTGGGTGCATCATGACTGGATCTTTTCTATCATGAATTACAATGTTTAGTCGCTGCTTGAACTTTGGAGGTGCTCTGCATTTATGTTTTGCGGTCTCAGAAAGGGCTAGCGAGATACCACTATTGTCATATTATATCATGGTGTTTTTGACAACGTGTTGTCGTTTGAGATATCTTATTATTGCTTGCTAGCTAATTATGTTATTAATATGAGTTAATATAATTTTTATGACTTATTGTTGGCATGGTTAGTTGTAATGTTGGCTGAAAACCTGGGTGTTGTTTAAGCTTATTTATGCAAACAAGAGCAAAAACAGTTCATAAAAGTTTTTCTTTTTCACTTTTAGTTTATCAACTGAATTCCTTGAGGAATAAGCTTGGGGGAGTTGATACGTCTCCAATGTATCTACTTTTCCTAATGCTTTTCCTCTTATTTTGGACTATAATTTGCATGAAACTAACCCTGGGCTGACGTTGTTTTCAGCAAAACTACCATGGTGTTGGTTTTTGTGTAGACATAAAAGTTCTCAAAATGGAACGAAACTTTGCGAGGATTTTTTATACAATAAAAGAGATCTTCTGGAGCAAAGAGCCACCTGAGGGGGGCACCAGGGTGGGCACAACCCACCAGGGCATGCCTGCCCGCCCTAGGCGCGCCCAGGTGGGTTGTCCCCACCAGGTGGCCCCGTAGACCTTGAAACCGGCGCTATAAAATCCTATTTTTCTAGAAAAAAATCAGGGAGAAAGAATTATCATGATTCACGAGACAGAGCCACCATCACCTCCTGTTCTTCATCGGGAGGCTAGATCTGGATCTGTTTGGGGCTCCGGAGAGGGGGGGGGGGTCTTCGTTCTTCGCCATCACAAACCCTTCTCCATCCCCAATTCCATAATGCTCCTTACCAGGAGTGAGTAATTCCTTCGTAGGCTCGCTGGTCGGTGAGGAGTTGGATGAGATTCATCATGTAATCTAGTTAGTTTTGTTAGGGCTTGATCCCTAGTATCCACTATGTTCTGAGATTGATGTTGCTATGACTTTGACATGCTTAATGCTTGTCACTTTGGGCCCGGATGCCATGATTTCAGATCAGAACCATTTATGTTATCACCATTATATACATGTTCTAGATCCGATCTTGCAAGTTATAGTCACCTACTACGTGTTATGATCCGGCAACCCTGTAGTGACAATAGTCGGGACCACTCCCGGTGATGAATATAGTTTGAGGAGTTCATGTATTCACCGTGTGTTAATGCTTTGTTCCGGTTCTCTATTAAAAGGAGGCCTTAATATCCCTTAATTTCCAATTGGACCCCGCTGCCACGGGAGGGTAGGACAAAAGATGTCATGCAAGTTCTTTCCATAAGCACGTATGACTATTTACGGAATACATGCCTACATTATATTTATGAACTGGAGCTAGTGTCGTATCCCCCTAGGTTATGACTGTCACATGATGAATATCATCCAACAAATTACTGATCCAATGAATATGAATTTATCCTATATTGTTCTTGTTAAGTTACTACTACTATCGTTACTATTGCACTTGCTACAAAATCACTATTATCATTGTTACTGTTACTATTGTTGCTGCTACTATTATCAAAACTATCATATTCACTTTGCTACTGATCAGTTGCTGTAGATAATTAATCTCCAGGTGTGGTTGAATTGACAACTCAGCTGCTAATACTTGCAAATCTTCTTTAGCTCCCCTTGTGTCGAATCTATAAATTTGGGTTTAATACTCTACCCTTGAAAACTATTGTGATCCCCTATACTTTTGGGTTAATAATATGCCTTGAACTCGTCTGACCAGCACTCCTCCCGAGGCTCGAGCGCAAGGAGCAGGGCCCTTGAGGTTGGGCCGCAAGCTGGAGTGCTCGAGGGGGTTCCCGGGGAACCTCCTCCTGAGGCGACGTTGGTTCTGCAGCAGGGGGAGCTGCTGACAGCTTGAAGAGCCGCTCCTCAAAGACGCTAGGCTCCTGAGGTTGACGCCGGGACGCCCTCTTGGTGATGTCGTTCGCCTCCTTGTCTGTGTCGCACAACATGTGCTGCAATTCCAAGCCTGAGAATCGTTTCTCAGTTTTGCGTACCTCCTCAAGGTATGCCTCCATGTGCTCGTCCTTTGGCTTGTACACCTTGTTGGAGAAGTTGATGAGGAGCTGGGAGTCGCCCTTGAAACTGAAGCGCCTTACCCCAGAGCCATCGCAGCCTTGAGGGCGGTGATTTGGCCCTCTTATTCTGCTATGTTGTTGGAGACCTCCTCGCCATGCTAGAAGCATAGCTGCATGGCATAGTAGAGCTTGTCCTAGGTGGGCGAGATGAGCACGGCTCCAGCCCCCGCGCCCTATCATGCAAATGCAACGTTGAAGTACATGACCCAACCATCAGGTGCTTCATCTCCGGTCGCGAGAGAACGGTCCTCGTCCACCTCTCCATCAGGGGCGTCAGTCCACTCCGCCCCAAAATCAGCAAGGGCCGCACCCTTGATGATGTTGATGGTGCTGAACTCCAACTGGAACGCCTGCAGCTCAATGTTCCATTCGGTGACCCTTCTCGCGGCGTTAGGGCTCTGGAACACCCGCTTGAAGGGGTAGGGTGAGATGACCTTGACGGGGTGGCAACGAGGAGTGCGAGCAAAAGCTTATGTGGCATGGGGTAGCATGCCCGTGCATCACAGAGCATCGTGCTGACGAAGTACACCATATGCTAGACGAGGAAGGAGGCGTCAGTGAGTTCCTGTGTCTCCTGAGGCTGGGGAATCTCAGTAGCTTTGTCACCCGGTAGGGTAGCCGTGGCCTAAGTGGCGCTGTTCTCAGGAGCCCTACTGATTAGAGGGGTGGCCGAGGCCTCGTGAGCGTCATCCCGAGGCCGCGACGTCTTGACCCGATGCAGGGCGCTGTGCTGTGTGCCCTTAGCCGGACGCTCCTCCCGGACCACCACGAGCGCGACGTTGGCAGAGTGAGGCGTGGCGGCTAGGTAAAGCGCTACGGGCTCGAGGGGGCACGGCGCTACCATCACCGGTGGGCTGGTGAGGTACTTTTTGAGGTCTTGGAAGGCCGCTTCCACTACAAAAAAATACACTTCCGGGATGATACGTGTTTGTCACAGTAGGTCGCATTTTCTGTCATGCATGTACATCCATGACGATTTTATGACAGAATCAAGATAGTCATACCTGTGATGTCGTAGAAGTGTTCCATGACATTACCAAAATTATCATCACGGAAGTGTCCACTTCCATGAGGATAAATCCCGGGTCACAGAAGTGCTTTCGTCAGGGGTGACCGACACGTGGCATCCACCGTAACAGAACGCCGTTAAGCTATCGGGTCGGGTTTTGGATCCGATAACCCGTTAACAGCCCCGACCAATGGGGATTATCCATGTGTAAAATCATCATTGGCTAGAGGAAACACGTGTCGGCTCATCGTTGGGACAAATGTCATCCACTCATTGGACAGAAGGCGCCTATGATACGTCGACACGTGGCACGGCCCAACAGAGGCCCATTCCTGTGAAAAGGCCGGCCCGTTTGACTTGGTCAAAAGGTGGCGGGCCGGCCCATGTAAAGCATGTTAACGGCATGTTCGCATATAGCCCATTTACAGCCCGCTAACCCAAGGCCTGTTACGCCCTATCCGAATTAGGCCCAGTAGCGTCATCTGGGCCACCCAATATGATTCCAGCCCGTTTTCACTTCTGGCCCATGTATGGCCCATGACGTCTTTCAGCCCATATGAGGCCCTATGTAACTCTTGGCCTATTAACGGCCCGTGGTGAAATTGGCCCGTAATGAACAGTGTATCACTTTACACCCATTAACGGCCCGTGGTGAAACTGGCCCGTAATGAACAGTGTATCACTTTATACCCATTAACGGCCCGTTATTCCATTTGGTCGTTTCTAGCCCATGTTATCTTTCGACCTTCTCAGAGCCCATTTATTCTTGGGCTCATTTCCAGCATTCATTTACTTACGGCCTGTTATTGTCATTTTCTGCTTGTGGGCCAAATTCAGCCCGTGGTTACAGTCGGCCCGTTTGTGGTCTGTTAATACGTTGGGCTGTTTTCATAGCGTCATCAAATACGGCCTATTAATGATGGCCCGTTATGGTCGGCCCATGAACGGACGATTCCAACTCTAGCCCGTTTACAGCCATAATGCAACCTGTTATTGGCCCATGTTTGGCCAATCGATCATACTGCCCGTATAAGGCCCATTGATGTAACGACCCGTAGAAGGCCCATTGTTTCTACAGCCCGTAGAAGGCCATTGTTTCTACGGCCCGTAGAAGGCCCACTTTTTCTACGGCCCGTAGGAGGCCCAGTGTCACTACAGTAAATATTAGCTCATGGTTATTGTGGCCTAGTTTTAAAAAATAGGTTATTGCAGCCACTAGCAAACCGCGGAAAAAGAACTGCAATGACTACAAGCAAACAAAGAAACAAGACAACAAGGAAATAAATAAGCAAGCAACTTACGCTAGGCTATCACAGCTATCACACATATTAAATCCACTGGGCATGAAACTTCGCCACCAGTGCAAATAAACGCGCCAACAAAAGATTATAAAAAACTGAGAGCATTTCAGAAGGCACTAGGCTTGGCCAGGTCGGGCCCCCCAAACAGCTGAAGAAGCTGAGTAGACCTTAGTTGTCTCAACGATAGATGCATCAACACTAGATTTAAGGCATGATGGTGCGCACGGCAGTCCTCTGACATCTTCATTGCATCTTTTACTTCAAGTCGGAGCTGAGCTGAAGCAAGCCTTTCCGCTTTAAGTTGAGACTAAAGAAGTCGAACTGATTGAGGCAGCGACTGCATAGAGGATGTCTCACACCTGCTGGTGAGTAGCTTCAACTCATTGTATTCATCAAGACAGGACCTTGGGGTCATCTCGCTGTCCTCAAGATGGTTTGGCTCACTATGTTCCCTAAAGTTCTGCTTGACGTAAGAGATACGATTCTGAAAGAGAAACAAGGAGACACGTAACAGGTTTCACAATTATATAAGCAAATAAATGGATCTGTTCTGCATAAGGAACATGATTTTACAACTACAATTTCAAACTGGTAGTTGTTACAGACATCCAATGAGATGTAAACAGCAAAGCAAACAGCAGTGGAGGAAATGATGCCTATCCAAATCTATACTAGAAGAAAGTTTGAAGGCTTGAGAAGGATGAACTTACATTACATGTTAACATGGGCTGGACAAAGCCCTTCTCCATGTTGATGGAAGGGTAATTCAATAAATTCCCCAAAGAAAATTATTTATAAGCGTTGTCATTATTCTACATTTTGGAAAGAGTAAATATAGATCAAATAATATTGGAAGAAACAAAGGATAATGAAGCTCAGGTGCAGACTGATGATACATAATCAAATAGCAATTAATTAAGTACATCGTTACAAGGCAAAAGGGAGAGAGGTACTGACAAGAGCAATGTAGAGCCCATTATTGTTTTGAGATCATATGATCCTTTGAGCAAGGAGATTCATCTGAAATTAGTTTTCGTACAAGAGAGAAGGTAAGGCACAAGCAGAAATTTAGGAGTTCAAATTTTGAATTGATATCATAGACAATACCTGGCACTGGGCTCCCAGCAATTCTAATAGGGGTTTGGCCACTGGAGTAGGGGTAAAGTGTGGTACAGTTGGGCATGTGTTTTCTGTGGCTGCTGATCTATCTGATTTAACAGGTACCACTACCTTTTCCAAATACCTAGTTTGTACTCCTTGAGGATCTGCACTCACCCTCTTACTTTTGGACATCTATTACGAAAGAACAACATTTGACTAGAAAAACATAGTGTGACGACTCATGGAATAGGTACAGAAAATGGATAGGTATGGCATATACTCATATATGATGCTTAAACTAAGCAGATGGTGTAACAAAGTAGAAGTAATGCAAGAGGTCAGATGCAAAATATGTGCGACCAATACAACTTTGCAAAGTTAGAGCAAGCACCTTGATGGGTGAATAAGATAGGCCATCCTCCACCATGCCAAGTTTGTTAGCCAGTGGATTGTTCCGCAATATTCCTATCGTGCGCCCATTCTCATATTCATTTTGATAATGTTCAATATCTGACATGCATGAAAACATAAAAACAAGTGAGATTTTCTTTGTAATGCAGAAGTGATTCTAATCCAATACTGCCTCCCTGTAAACCCCTTTGTGCTATCTCTACAATTCTTTTGAAAGATGCCATGCATGCTATAATTTGGTGTGTGCATTAATATAATGTGGCCTACTACTCAAAATATGAGAGCTCCAGAAGTGATGACACTTCGCAGATGATAGCTTCAACATATAGTAAAGAAGAACAAGTCGACCTGACCTGACAGATTCAAAATATACTAAGGGAGAACAACTCGACCTGACCAATCGACCGCAAGAGAAGAGTATCATCTTAAAGAGCAGAAGAGCAAGCAGATTGAAGATATTACAAGTCTTTCAATACAATGTCGGTTGGCCACCCATGATGAACCAGAGCGCACAAAGAAATACTATTCTTTTTGGTCTCTCCATATGTGGCTCACATGCATTTCGAAACTAAAGTAGGAACATTTAGCTAACCAATTAAACATCTCTCAGTTTTACTAATATCAGCAATAATATCAGATATGAATTTGTACAACTAATCTCGTTTAGCTCGATGGGTGAGCAGTGCTATTACGACATGAACCACGTAGGCTGATTGTGGTCATCATAAAATGGGGAAAACATAAGCTTGATGAGTACAGTGTTGACCATGGCAGTGGGATGGCAGATCTGAAGCTGCAAACTGTGCAAAGGGTAGTTAGCAACCGATGTTTGCTTTGAAATAACAACTAAGATTTGGTATGGACAAGAAAGTACGGTCAACAAGTGACAAAGAAATGCAATTATGCTGTCTCTCTATATGTCGTGACATGCATTTGGAAACTCAAGTGTGACCTTTAGCTAACCAATTAAATGTGTCGGTTAACTAATATCAGTATCATATGACAATCATATTTGAACAACTAAGCTTTCAAATTCTGAGTATTGTGTTGTCTAGCTTGAAGGGTGGAGTAATGCTAGTACAACATAAAGCACCTAAGCAGATCATAGTAGAGTAGATAAAAGGGGAAAACCCTAAGCATCAAGAGAAAAATCAGGAAAGTGGAACTAGCTGGACCAGTGGGTGGCGCACATGCTTTTCGAAACGAATATAGGAACATTAGGTGACCAATTAAACATTCTCTGTTTTAGTGATATGAGCATCATATCAGATTTGTATTTCAACACGTAAGCTTTGGGTTGAGGTCTTGAGGATCAGTGCTAGCACGACACGAAGCACCTACGATGATGGTAGTGAATATAAAGGGGGGAAACCATAAGCTTTAGGAGTATAGTGCCCGTGCCATGGTGGATCTGAAGGTGCAAACCGGACAAAGCTACTTCGCAACCAATGTTTGCTTTCAACTAGCCACTACGATTTGGTACAGACAAGAAAAGTACAATAAACAAATTACGATCTATTTTCCAGGTGAGATCAATAACTTAAGCACATATGGAAGAGTACCACCTCTCTTGCGACGCCGTGTAGGCCTATGCTGATACGTTGAGGGTGCTGCGGGTGCAATGGCTGTCGGCGGCGTGGAAGAAGACTTTAGATGGCAGGCGGACGGGTCGAGGATATATCATGTTGCCGTGGACGAGGTGGTCGTAGGAGCGGCAACGACAAGGTGGACGACGGCACCGATGAAGCGAGAGGAGGTGATGAAAGGATCCTGGTCCAGCGCCGTGGATGAGAGATGTCCATCTCTTGTAGTGGACGACGGGGTAGGGGTAGCGGCTCCGGCAAGGTGGAGGATGGGGTGGCAGACAGAGGAGGCTAGCCGTAGTGCGGAGGTTGTCGTGCCGCCAACGGTGTATGAATGGGGAAATGGAGGGGAGGGGGATCTCAAACTTTGGGATGCGCTTCTTTGAAATGGGGGAAAGTTACGAACTTATCCCCCGTTTAAAATTTCGGACATCGCGTAGGTTGGGGATAGGACGGTAATCTCGCATCTCCCAAATATGTGCCGGTAACTATTTCGGGCGAGGAGAGGGTGTTTTGCCACCCACGGTGGCGCCCACAGTGTATGAACAGGGCTGAAAGTTAGGGCGGTTGTGTCACGTCTGATGGAAGTTACACATCTGCCCCTATTTAAAATATTAGCCTACATCGATTTTGGACAAGGAGAGTTTGTTTTGCCGGCCACCGTGTATGAATGGGGAAATGGAGTAAGAGACACATGTCTTTCGGACGAGCTTGAATCAAATGTTTTTTGCCGCCCACGTTTGGCGCCCACCGTGTCTGAATGGGCTCAGAGGCCGTCGTGTCACGTCTGATTGAAGTTACTAGTCTACCCCTATCGACAGCAGTGTAAATCCAGTCGATAAGGATGTCAAGTGTCAGGGGTAGACAGTAATTTCCATCTCGCAAACACTTGCTTCAGGCAGCCCACAAATTATAGTGGGTGTTTAGCCACTTCGTTCAAAACTTGGGAGAATTAGCATTCATGTTTGCCCTGGGACCTGGCAAACTAAATTCAAATCCAATTTGTACTCGATTACGAATATCCGCAGATAATTATATGTTTTGTTATTTATTTCTTCAAAACCACAACAAAGATTTATTCCACCTTTATATATGATTATGATTTAGAAATGTTGTGATCTTCGAATTCAGTAGGTTGGATACACTCTGAGTCAAACAGTTATTTTATTCAATACAATATCCTCACACGAAAAACAGTTCACCTTATTTAAATCATACATGTACTGAGGATTACCTCGCCTAAAAAATTCAGATCATTACAACACATGGACAACATAGGGGGTCTTGCAACATAATCCATTTAGAGACATGACACAACATGCAAGTACAATAATCTAATGACAATTTCAACTGGTATCTAAAGAAGAACCGGGATTACCTTGGGCTTCAGATAGCAGAAACGGTAGGACCTCCTCCGTCTTCAAATGCAACATTCATACTTCCTCCAATTCTTGGGCTGCTGCCATAATGCGTGCCGCTAATTCCGTAATTTCCAGCCTCAAGATAAAGATTACCTCATTCATGGAACCCACACCATATCTTTCTGCCTCTAGTAGAGCCTCAAGCACTATAATATATGTGCTTAGACTGCTCTCCAGCGGTGTTGCCTCTGAACTGCTACCATCTGGTAACATCGATGGCGCACTGCTTCCACAAATAGATTCTGGGGTTGTACATTGTGTCCTAGTGTGAACGGCATCCTAAAATGTTTCCGCTGAACATCAGTAAGAGATAGTTATTGTACGATCCAGGCAGTAAGCTTACATGGTAAATGACAGATGAATTATTGCCGAGCATGGCAAACTATATTTAAATGGTGCGAAGCAGCATCGGCCGAAAAGAAATTAAAATGGTAAGATGAAACTAGGGATGTAAGTGGCAAATAAACGACATCCACCAGTCCCATCTAGTTAGTTTTTCCTACCTCCCTAGTTCATTTTCGTCAAAAACACAAAAACTCTTTTGAACTATCATACCACTAGTGGACTTTAATCGAGATTAAACGGGACCCAGTTGACATCCCTAGTTGAAAGGGAGTGTACAACCGCTATATTTAAGTTGCCAAGGCATCTAAGAAGTTGAAAAAATCTGAGAAAGCACTTAACAGTGTGGCCTCATATAAACTACGAAGACAGTGTTGTGATGAAGTTGAGAGGAAAAGTTAAGGACTCAAATGAAATAGGCATGCATTTCTTTATGATAGTACAGCAGGCACCGCTGACATATTGGCCAACTCAGGTATAGCATAACAACAAATAAGCATTCGAATCAAGCAATAGAGCAAAGCAGACAACTGAACTATTTGTAATTCGGTAGGATTACACATTGAGGGCACAAGCCAAGAAAGCAGCCCACTCGCATTACATTTCACATGTACTAAAACACACTAGCTTACCATATGTTGCTGTGAAGCCTAGCTGCTGTTGCAATGTTCTTTGAAGATATCGTCAGCATCGCGTGGTTGCAAATCTAGTTGTTGTAGTTTATTCTGCACCATCTATTTAGGTAAAATTAATTTTAATCACATGCACTGGTCCGAATTGATCATCAATGGTTCATCTAAACTAATGAAAGAAGGGTGTGTGCATACACGACAATATATCTGCTTCCCTCTATTTTTATGCTTATTTGAGGTGCCAGCCCCAAAATAACAAATATTTTGCTTGATGGGGTTGGCAGCTCCATAATTAATAGAAGCATCAAATTAGTCATGAAACTTGGGAAGATCAAGAACACACAAACAAGTAATGAACAGAGGCTCGGAGTAGTGATGTAATAGCTAGCATTAGAAAATGTAGGGTAAAACGAAGAAAAAGCAGCGGAACCACATGCTAGTTTGCTGATGTGTAATTAAGCATAGAGAACATTAAGCAGTCTGATGGAACCAACAAGTGGCATCAGAACAAAACTAAAGCACATTAACTATATGTGCACTGGTATGTAATTTAGCACATGTAACATGTTCACTGCCAGAAGTATGGCCCTACAGGTGATAACAGAATAACGCATCTCATGAAAAACTGAATGATACCCTGAAGAAATTCAATGGTGCGGTGCTTATGCTAGGAAAGTGAGCGTAGGCGTCGGCCGTTGGATAATAGTACCTGATTCTCGGCGGCGTATGGGTATCATTGTCATACATGATAGATAAGGATCATTGATGGTGCTCGTGTTGCGTTTGAGTTTGGGCCGGCTGTCGCTGTCGCTGAAGCGGCTCCGGTGCTACGGTTGCGGCGCCTGTCAACATACAAGAAAGCTCATATGTGGTAAGTGAACAGTTGCACGATAAAGAGAAAAACCGAAGGATTACAAATCGAAATAACCTGATGAGGTTGCGGCGTCGGTAAAGCAGGGCCGGTGGAGTTGAATATTGCGTCCGTGGAGCCGGTCCGGTGCAGTGGACGAAGGCTTCGGCGGGCGCGTTGTACAGTGCTTTTGGTGAGGCGGATCTGTTGCAACGGATGAGGGCTTGTATGAAGGGCCAGTGAAGGGGCAGACGAGGGAGTCAGTGAAGGGCCTACACTATGGTGGACGAGGGCGCCGGTTAAGCAGATCCGGGGCGGTGGACCATGATGGCGGTCAAGGAAATCTGGAGCAGTGGACAAGCTAGTCGCTGAAGCGGCTCCGATGAAGTGGTGAGTTGGAAGTTGGGGGTTCCAAGGTGCGGAAGGTAGATCCGACGGGGTATGAGGTCCACTGCTGCGGTGGAGGACTAGATTCGTCGGCTTGCCATGGTTGGGGGTCGGGGAGGGGAAGGGGAGGGGCTCTGGGGAAGAATGTTGGTGGCAAAGAGGGAAAACAATGGAGTTACCAAAGCAGCCCTTTTCCGTTCATGTGGCATGGGTAAAACAGGAATATCGCAGGGCTAAACTTTCGGGCGTGTGATATTTTGATGTGAGCGGGAAGTTTGAATGCTTTTGGCGCCTAAAATTATAAGTATTCTGCGCAATTTGTTTGTTTTGCACGCAAAAAAATGTGCAAGTTTTGAAAATCAATTTCTCCAACTCGAAACTTAGATTGTCCATTCAATTCAAATATGGATCACTAAGCTACTACAAGAAAATACCATCATACGGTCTGTTGACACACGAACACATCATGTGTACCCTCGACGCCGGGGTGATGCACCGCAGCTCACGTCGAAGGAGACCCGACCGACAGCGCGATACGCAATTCAGTCGACGGGTGCTTTTGCAGACCCGAAAACCCCACACCCCCGGGAGGGACCCCGTCAGGGAGTGCGGCGGCTATGGGCTTCCCTAGGTCGATTTGCTCGCCCCTAGAGCCTCGGGATTCGCAGCTCTCAAACACGAAGAACAGCGAAGAACGAGATAGAAAAACGGTGGAGAGATAAAACGTAGATGAAAAAGTAGTATATTGATTTTTTTGATTGTGTGTTGTTTTAATCGGCTGTCACCCCCAACATATATAAGAGGCGGCTGGACTTCCCGTACAAGCAAAGGATTTATCTAGGCTTTCCTTACAAGAAAATTACATCAATTCACGTCCTAGAATCCTAGTTCTGGTCCCACTCGGATTCAGCCCGAATCTGGTCCAATCTTCTGTCTTGCTCCTTGCGTGGGCTGTGGAATCTTCATATGACTTCCGATGGAGACGGTTCAAATATCAATTATGTGTGCTTCGACGAGGCCAACAATCCGTATGTTGATCACTTTTCCAAATAAGGCCATCTTGAATACTCCACGGGGTCATCTCTAATTTCGAGTCGGACTCATTCATGTAGCTGACTGGACCGTCCGACTCTTGCAGCGTCTCTGCAGGTCGTATACTACGTCGGATGATGATGACTCCAAAAGCAAAGTTGACCATTTCGACGTTACGAACAACTCCTGTGTTGAACACTTCTTCATACGAAGCCATCTAGATAAGTATTTGAGCCCATCTTCAGCATCTGGTCGGATTGGCCTCGACAGTTTCTACTGTTCATGGCAGCAAGCTTTCCCGGCAAGGTTACTGTTCACGGCGGCAAGCTTTCCCCGGCAGGTTACTGTTCACGGCGGCAAGCTCTCCCCCGGCAAGGTTACTGTTCACGGCGGCAAGCTTTCCCCGGCAAGGTTACTGTTCACGGAGGCAAGCTTTCCCCGGCAAGGTTACTATTCACGGCGGCAAGCTTTCCCCGGCAAGGTTACTGTTCACGGTGGCAAGCTTTCCCCGGCAAGGTTTTTTAGGTAGTAAACGACCTCGGATGAAAATGTGTCCAAAAGCAAAGTTGACCGTTTTGACGAGACGAAAAACTTTTGTGTTGAACGTTTTCCGATTCGAGGCCATCTTCTGGGCCAAAACACTCACGCATTACATCAGACACTTGCCAAGACATGTCTGGTCTTCCGCGTCATATTTCGCCTCTTGACAGGGCTGCATCCAGATAGCTCTAAATTTTGCATACGAACTCGGGTTGAGATGATTTTTATATCAAAATCGACCGGTTCGACGAGACGAAGACAATTCATGTAGAGCATTCCTTCATCCGAGATTGTCCTGGAGGCGTACTTGACCAAAAAGCACTCAGAACACCTACATGACAATCTGAGTGTAGTTTTGGTCTTTGATATGATGCCGAATGATTATGGTCCAAATATCAAAGTTGTTCCACTGGGCAATGTGAAATTTCTCATTTAGAATATTTTGTCATTTGAGGCCATCTCCATTGCATTCTGCATTGTGCCAAAATCAGGTGTCAACACAGGCCCCCCTGTTTTTCGGCAAAGCTTGCATGCCGAAAAATAATTTGCACCATGTTTGTTCTAAGGACGATGTCAACACTCCATCGGCCATCTATTCTTCTCAGGGCGATAATTATGTATCGGCCATGTTTGTGCTAAGGGCGATAATCGTATATCGGCCATTGCCTACTTAGGCTTCCTGCCACACACTCGGGTGGCACTTCTTCAAATATTTGCCATTGAGAGCTCGAGGTAAAAATGCCCCTTGTATTGATTCCACCAAATATGAATTTCCGGGAACAACTCTTGTAATTCTAAAAGGACCTTCCCAACTTGGAGACCACTTCCCGAATTTTCTATCTCTTGAACCAATCGGTAGAATCACTTTCCAGACGAGGTCACCAACTTGAAAATTCTTCAACTTGACTTTCTTATTGTAAGCCCTTGCCACCCTCAACTTATCTCTCTCTATGGCATTCAAAGCAGCCAAATGTTTATCAGCAACCTCATCAATGTTATCCATCATCAAGTTATAGAAGTCTATTGCCGATAAATCATTTTGTTTGGCTATTCTCAAAGCATTCAAATTTACTTCCACTGGTAAAACAGCCTCCTGACCATATACTAGCTCATATGGAGTCACTTTCGTAGCACCATGCCTTGAGATTCTATGTGCCCATAATGCCTCAGACAACAAGTCATGCCATCTCCTTGGATTATCCTCAATCTTCTTCTTGATGAGCTTGATTAAAATTTTATTGCTAGACTCAGCTTGTCCATTAGCTTGGGCATAATATGGGGAGGAATTGAGCAACTTTATGTTATAAGATTCGGCAAACTCTCTGACTTGGTGTGACATAAAAGATGAACCTTGATCCGTAGTTAACGTTTGAGGAATACCGAATCTATGAATAATGTGCTCGATTATGAATTTAATTACCTCCGTATGCGTCATGTTCTTGAGAGGTACTGCTTCAGACCACTTAGTGAAATAATCAGTTGCCACCAATACGAACCGATGCCCTTTGAAGAAGACGGATGGATTTTCCCAATAAAGTCTAAACCCCATCCTCTGAAAGGCCACGGCTTGATAATAGGATGCAACATAGCAGCGGGAGCCAATTGAATATCGCCAAATTTTTGACAAGCTTCGCACCCTTTATAATATCTGAAGCAATCATTAATCATGGTCGGCCAATAAAACCCAGCACGTCGTAATAACCATTTCATCTTGGGAGCCGACTGGTGAGTACCACAAATGCCTTCATGTACCTCTCCCATAGCAACTCTTGCTTGGTCCTCATCCAAGCACTTTAAAAGAACATCATCAACTGTTCGGCGATAAAGATCATCATCCCTCATAGTATATTTAAAAGCCATACGCTGAACAGCCCTGTCCACCCTTTCACTCGGATTACGCAAGTAAGCAACAATGGGATTCCTCCAGTCGGAATTGTCACCTGCACTAGATTTTTTGTTAATGACCGAATCAGTGGGTTCTGGTTCGGCCTCTTCTATACTGGTAAGACAAGACATCGGATTTTGAGAAATATGAAACATGCCATGATCAACATAGTATCCAGATGCTTGTTGTGCCAACTCATTTGCTTTCCAATTGTCATGTCTAGATATATGTGCAATGCTAAAACAATCCAAGGTAGAGATTATATCTAGACATTTATCAAGATAAACATTAAGTGATTCGTCCAAAAACTGAAAGACTTTGGATATTTGCTGTACCACTAGTAACGAATCACCATAAGCCTCAATATATGTAACACCTATAGCAAGTAACATCTCTAGGCCGAATAACAATGCTTCATATTCGGCTTGATTGTTTGTGCAAAAATATTCTAAGCGGCATGAGACTTCAAAAACAGCACCATGAGGAGATATATAAACAATACCAACACCTTGGCCATTGCTACAAACTGACCCATCAAAGTATAATATCCATGGTACTAATGAAATAAGGTTCATATCAACATCATGCTTGTCATTAATCCGATGTTCAACAATGAAATTAGCAACAATTTGGCCTTTCATGGACTTTAGAGATTCATAAGCCAAATCATATTCAATCAAAGCATAAGCCCACTTGCCAATTCTACCACTAAGAATTGGCCTATGCAACATGTATTTAATGACATCGGTTTGACAAGCTACTACACAAGCACTCGGCACTAAATAATGTCTCAGTTTTGTGCAAGCATAATATAAGCATAGACATAATTTCTCAATAAATGCATACCTTGTCTCTGCGTCCAATAAGCGGCGGCTCAAATAAGTGATGGCATGCTCTTTTCCTTCGGTCTCTTGAGTTAGAACAGCACCAATAACTTCTTCCTCTGCTGCAATGTAAAGTCTGAAGGGTTCCCTATGCTTGGGTGCTCTCATCACCGGAGGAGTGCACAAATAATTCTTGATCATATCAAATGCTTCTTGCTGTTTTGCCCCCCAAGTGAAATCAGCATCATCCTTTAACCGAAGGATAGGAGTAAATGCATCAACTTTCCCTGACAGATTAGCTATAAACCTTCTCAAATAGTTGACCTTGCCAAGGAACTTTTGCATATCTCTCTTGCATGTTGGAGCCTCCACTTTCTGTATAGCCTCTATCTTTTTGGGATCAATCTCTATGCCATCTTCATGAATAATGAAACCCAAAAACTTGCCAGCTGACACGCCAAAAGCACACTTCAAAGGATTCATCTTCAGTCCATACTTTTTCATTCTTTCAAAAGCTAAACGCAAATCCGCCAAGTGAGATTCAAAAGCATCCTATTTGACAACAATATCATCAATATAAACTTCAAGTATGATACCGAGTAAATCATGGAAAATCAAATTCATAGCCCTTTGATATGTGGCTCCAGCATTTTTTAATCCGAATGTCATCACTGTCCACTCGAATAAACCAACGAAACCAGGGCATCGAAAAGCAGTCTTGTACATGTCCTCTTCGGCCATAACAATTTGATTGTATCCGGCATTACCATCTAGAAAGCTAATAACCTTATGCCCAGAAGCATCTTTAATAAGCATATCGGCTATTGGCATAGGATACTCATCTTTGGGTGTAGCCCTATTCAAATCTCTGAAATCAATGCACACCCTCAACTTGTCAGATCCTTTCTTCTCCACTGGGACAATGTTAGAAATCCACTCGGCGTACCTGCAAGGTCGAATGAAATTAGCTTCAAGCAGTCGACCGATCTCTTCCTTGATCTGGTCATATGTTTTCAGATTAAATTTTCTGGCCGACTGTTTATAAGGTCTAAAACCGGCCTTTATAGGCAACCGATGCTCCACTAGCTCTCTGCTTAACCCTAGCATCTCATGATTTTCCCATGCAAAGCAACAAACATATTCTTTCAATAGCTCGATTAACTTAGCTTTACAATCGGCTTTCAAATTTTTGTTTATAAATGTCGGTCGAGTGACTGAACCATCTCCAATATCTACCTCTTCTAATGGATCGGCCGACGTAAAACCTTGTCCAAGTTTATCCATGTCATCCAACTCTTCTATAGACTCATACATATCGTTCTCGCTGGACCGATATTTCACAAGACGTTTTTGTAACCACTCAGAGCTATAATCCATTTAAACATATCATACCTTGGAGCCGATTGCATTCAGTCGGCTTTAAAGAGACAGGCACAAAACCATTCTTGGTTGCGCTAAGAAAAGCAAACTCTGATAAGTCACGTCCCATCAAGCAAGTAGCATTGGGATGTTGCCAATCCACCGACGCATCGGCCAAAGCAACACAGGCCGAGTTATCCGCATGAATGACTTCCACTTCATCATCAACCCACTGAATCAAAAACTGGTGCATAGTGGATGGCACGGACTGGTTTGCATGAACCCAATCACAGCCTAGTATGACGTTGTAGTTACATTGCACCTCGGCGACAAAGAATGCAGTAGCCAAAGTTTTGCTTCTGACTGTAAGCTCCACATATATCACACCTTTGGCTTCAGTTTTCTCTTTGCCTTCAAACCCGTTAAGCACCATATTGGTCTTGATCAATTCTTCATCAGGCAAACCTAATTTCTTGAAGACCGAATAGGGCATAAGATTTACCACAGCACCACCATCAACAAGCATCCGAGTGAGCGGCGACCCATTGATATGACCTCTGAGATATAATGGTTTCAGATGCATTACTGGTTCTTTTGGCTTCTCGAATATCGCGTTTTTAGGGCCATAATCCAGCTGAGCCACCTCCCCTTCCTCATCTACAGCACGAAACTCAGCAGACAAGTAATACACCATATTGATATCCATACCTTCATGAACCGGTGTAGACTCATAGTCCAACATATCAGCCTCCTCCTCAAGTGCATCCACCGATTCAGAAATTTGTCCGAGTGAAGAGGAAGCAATAGGTAACGTAGACGATGCAATGATTGCGTCGTCCTTTTTTGGTAGTGTAGGTGCTGCTTTGATAGGCGTAGAGGCCACTGTATCTCGTATTTGTTTGGGCCTCCACACTTGTTTTGTAGGTACCATAGGCCGAGTGTCATTGAACAACTTATCCCTTTGCTTCTCTGCCTCTTGTTCTGCCATCTCTTGGCTCCTTAACCTCTGTAGTTTCCTCTTCTGTGTCTTTGTTAGCCCTGGAGGACACCACTTTGGCTGAGTGTATTTAGGATCTCTCGTTTTTACTCGGTTGGCGCTTGCTTCATGGTCATTAGCCGAGTGCTTTGGCGCAATAGAAAGTATCGGCTCAGCCGGTTTGCTATGCACAATTGGCTGCTGTATGGCAAATGTTTTGGTGCCCAAGATAAGTGAGTCGGCATCCGTTTTCTCCTTTTTTTCCCCGACTCAACTGCTGCAACACTTGGTGACTTAACACGCCATTCTTTTCGACTTTCCAGATGCATGAAATTTCCACTCGGGCGTAGCTTTTTACTCTGATGGAATCCACTCGGATGGATGTCACTCGGATGGAATTCACTCGGATGGAATCCAGTCGGATGGTATCTACTTGGCCATATTTTTTCACTCGGATAGCTTCCACCTGGGTGCATCCTTACACTTGGATAATTTCCACTCGGTCGCATATTTTGACCAGCCGACTGATAGCCACCGATGTTGAGTCGGCCATTATATGAGTAATCAAGTCGATCCCACACAGATTGCCTCTGCTCTTCTGAAAATTGCGCCTTTGGTCCACTCGGTTTTGTATACTAACTGAACATATCAACTGATGGTGACCTTGGTCGTTTCAGATGAGTCGGTCGATTGAAACTAGAACCGGCCGACTGGTTAGCATACTTGGACAGCAACATATCAAAAGTTGGCTTGATCCGCTTGCACTGCACTTTAGCTTCATTCTTCTTCCACTTGCCAACTTCTGGACTCTTGGGCTTGACAAATTTAACACGAGTATTTTCTTGCACTTGCGGTTGCCCCCCGAGTGCAGGATTCTTGATGGTGATTTTGATCACTTCCTTGCCATCGGGTTGCTTATCAAGCACAACCTGTCTCCCCAAGACCTCGTTGTCCTCCTTGTCTTTCCTGGGCTCACTGACAATGACATTAGCTTTATTAGCAGATTCGGCTACCTCCGACCGAACGAGTAGCTTCTTCCCCTCCAAATCCATGGTATTCATTGGAAAAGGCTGTTTATCAACTTGCATTTCAGAAAAGTTCAATCGTCCGTCATTAATGGCCGATTGTATCTGTCGTCGAAAAACATTGCAATCGTTAGTAGCATCAGAAAAAGAATTATGATATTTGCAATAAGCGCGCCGTTTCAGCTCTTCAAACGGCGGCAAAGTATGAGTTATTCTAATAATTTTAGCTTGCAGCAAAGCATCAAATATTTTATCACACTTGGCAATGTTAAAAGTAAACTTCATCTCTTCATCACGATTCTTATGAATCAGTTTCAGATCATTGTAAGTAAATGGTTTGGCCTTAGATGGCCAAACAAATTCAGTAGAAAAAACATCACCCTCATCGTCCGAGTGATCACTATCATATTCGATCATATTCATCTTTGGACGATCGGCTTTGTATCTATGCACTTCTTTGAGGTCTTTGCTTCGGCTTTCCTGAGCCAAAGCCCTTTGTAAGACTTGGTTGATATTTAAGAACTCATAGCCTTCTAGCTTTTCTCTGATGGGAGTTTTCAAACCACTCAGCACTAGGTCTGCCAAGTCTCTCTCGATTATCACCAAACTAAAACACCGGTTTTTTGTTTCTCTAAATCTCTTGACGTAATCGGAGACCGATTCATCATGCTTCTGCTTAATCGATGTTAGATGTGACAACTTGAGTTCATTGTCGCCGCTATAAAAGTGATCATGAAACTTCTGCTCTAGCTGCGACCAAACCCGAATGGAACCATGGGGTAAAGAAGAAAACCATGAAAATGCGGTACCAGTTAATGATAAAGGAAATAAACGCACTTTCAATTCGTTCAATGAGCCTGCCTCACCCAATTGTGCTAAATATTGACTAACATGCACCCATGTGGTTTTTGTGCCTTCTCCACTAAATTTAACAAAATCTGGAATTTTATATCCTGGAGGGCACTGGATGGCATCAAAGTACTCGGGGTACGGCTTTTGGTAAATTCGATTCCGAGGTAACTCAACTCCAAAATTCTCTCGAAGCATCTTAGCCATCTCCTCTCTAAGATTAGCTAGACCATCATCCATAGTGGACGATGATGCTTGTGGCAGTGGCATAGGAGGAGTAGGGTTACTAGCTGTAGGTAAGAATTGTGGCATGTATGTCGACCCAAAATTTGGTAGTGGTCGAGTGGTTGTAGGTGTAGGTAGGGTTTGGTTCAGCGCCACCGAACCTGGCATGCTCATAATAGGATTAATAGGTGCAGTCACAATCTGATTTGTTTGAGTAGGATAATAAGTCATCGGCATGGGAGGCGCCGATGAGATAGGTAAAGCCAGATTAGGGTTTTGCACACTAGCAGCTACACCATCATTACCACTAGATGATTGAGATATATTTTTCTGAGCATTGGTATTTTCTATGAAAGTTTGATAGACCAGATTGTTACCATCAGCAATACGACTCTCAATCTCAGCCCACTGCTCAGGAGAAAAGGTAGTACTCACAGCGGGTTTAACCTGCTCGGCTTGAAGAGGAGGAAAATTGATTTCTCCAATCGGAGTGATGTTGCCTTGGCGATCCTTCTTGAACTTTGCAAGGAACTCCTGCAAGTCCTTCTCCTCGCGCGCCTTCTTGTACTCCTCATAGACTTGGCGATGATCGACTGATATCTCATCAAGACTGGGCTTAATGATGTTATCGGCGTCTACCTCAGATGGCTTGGGAAGATCAGACATGGTGGATGATGATGATTGATCTTCGTTCCCCAGCGGAGTCGCCAAAAAGTGTGTTGACACACGAACACATCATGTGTACCCTCGACGCCGGGGGTGATGCACCGCAGCTCACGTCGAAGGAGACCCGACCGACAGCGCGATACGCAAGACAGTCGACTGGCGCTTTTGCAGACCCGAAAACCCCACACCCCCGGGAGGGACCCCGTCAGGGAGTGCGGCGGCTATGGGCTGCCCTAGGTCAATTCGCTCGCCCCTAGAGCCTCGGGATTCGCAGCTCTCAAACATGAAGAACAGCGAAGAACGAGATAGAAAAACGGTGGAGAGATAAAACGTAGATGAAAAAGTAGTATATTGATTTTTTCGATTGTGTGTTGTTTTAATCGCCCGTCACCCCCAACATATATAAGAGGCGGCTGGACTTCCCGTACAAGAAAAGGATTTATCTAGGCTTTCCTTACAAGAAAATTACATCAATTCACGTCCTAGAATCCTAGTTCTGGTCCCACTCGGATTCAGCCCGAATCTGGTCCAATCTTCTGTCTTGCTCCTTGCGTGGGCTGTGGAATCTGCATATGACTTCCGATGGAGACGGTTCAAATATCAATTATGTGTGCTTCGACGAGGCCACAATCCGTATGTTGATCACTTTTCCAAATAAGGCCATCTTGAATACTCCACGGGGTCATCTCTAATTTCGAGTCGGACTCGTTCATGTAGCTGACTGGACCGTCCGACTCTTGCAGCGTCTCTGCAGGTCGTATACTACGTCGGATGATGATGACTCCAAAAGCAAAGTTGACCGTTTCGATGTTACGAACAATTCCTGTGTTGAACACTTCTTCATCCGAAGCCATCTAGATAAGTATTTGAGCCCATCTTCAGCATGTGGTCGGATTGGCCTCGACAGTTTCTACTGTTCACGGCAGCAAGCTTTCCCAGCAAGGTTACTGTTCACGGCGGCAAGCTTTCCCCGGCAGGTTACTGTTCACGGCGGCAAGCTCTCCCCCGGCAAGGTTACTGTTCACGGCGGCAAGATTTCCCCGGCAAGGTTACTGTTCACGGCGGCAAGCTTTCCCCGGCAAGGTTACTGTTCACGGCGGCAAGCTTTCCCCGGCAAGGTTTTTGAGGAAGTAAACGACCTCGGATGAAAATGTGTCCAAAAGCAAAGTTGACCGTTTTGACGAGACGAAAAACTTTCATGTTGAACGTTTTCCGATTCGAGGCCATCTTCTGGGCCAAAACACTCACGCATTACATCAGACACTTGCCAAGACATGTCTGGTCTTCCGCGTCATATTTCGCCTCTTGACAGGGCTGCATCCAGATAGCTCTAACTTTTGCATACGAACTCGGATTGAGATGATTTTTATATCAAAATCGACCGATTCGACGAGACAAAGACAATTCATGTAGAGCATTCCTTCATCCGAGATTGTCCTGGAGGCGTACTTGACCAAAAAGCACTCAGAACACCTACATGACAATTTAAGTGTAGTTTTGGTCTTTGATATGATGCCGAATGATTATGGTCCAAACATCAAAGTTGTTCCACTCGGCAATGTGAAATTTCTCATTTAGAATATTTTGTCATTTGAGGCCATCTCCATTGCATTCTGCATTGTGCCAAAATCAGGTGTCAACACGGTCCAATTCAAATGAAATTCCAAATGTGTTTATCCTAAATATGATGACAAAAGCAAAAATGTGTATGTGTATGAATAAAGTGGATGATTATAATGTTTAAACATGCCCGTATGTGTATATCTCTAGGATTGATATATGAATTTGAAATCATGAAATCCTGGCTTAAAAATGTACCTCCGTCTAAATGAATTACAAAAGCTAATGATGGAGTCGAATTCCAAAATTCCAACCTTAGGTTTGTAATTCTGGTACATCAAGGTATATCACGCATGTTCAAAAGTATCGTTATCTCATAGTACAAACTATGAAACAAATTGATCAACCATGAGTGCACAATATCTCAATTACGCTAAAGTCCCTCAAATATAGAAACCTCACTCTTTATCTGAAGTCAACCCCCCCCCCCACCACCACCACACAGACACACACACACATAGAGAAGTCGTTCTCTCCCCCAAACACTAACACACGAGCACATTAACACCCCCTCTCTCTTGTAAAGTCCGGACCCCAACATAGGTCTATCACTTTGTCTCTCGGGCATGCACACATCTCTTCCCTCACTCTCTAGGTCTCCCGCTATCTCTCTTACCCAAGCACACGCACTATGTAGAGTGTATATTTCCCATACACACAAAATGTCGCCCCCAAACGTCTAGTTATGTGGTTCTCGCGCACTCACCTCACACACCACCCACACTGCAAACAAGCACACTTTGTGTCCTTGTGTACCACTCTCCTCTTTCTATCTCTCCCACATGCGGACCCGCCCCAGCTCCTTCCCTGTATACATATATGTCATGACTCTTTGCATAGCTCCCTAATGTATAATCATTCTCGATTTCGCACATTGTTCTCTACACTATCTATTCTGGATCTCTCATGAAGACCCTATCACACACATGATGACTCGCTTCCCTTGCGACTCCGTTCATAGGCCAATTTCGGACAACATCAACATTGTCTCCCAATCTATATGCCATTTATGGACACAAACGACCCATCTCACCCCCTCTATTCCTCTCTCTCTCTCCGTCGCTAGCTCTCTCTTTCTCTCGCTCTCACACCCCTCTCCCACAGACACATAGTTGATGTCTCTTCCAAATAGTCTGCTCCCCCCGCCCGCACCCGTGCTATCTTGCTACTACACATGTCACACCATTCCCCCTTCCCTTATACTAGGTTTACATCATCAGTGGTCTCTCTACTCCACATACACTCTCTCCCTCTCACACACAAACGCATGCACAAACACACAGACACACACAAACACCCATTTATCTGGATCCTCATCTCTCCTCATGTCCGCATGTGTATCTCACACACTCACTCTCTAATTATGTATATGTGTCTCCACGTTACACAACACAAAGCCCCATGTACATATCTCTCTCTATCCTCCACACACATAGACAGAAAGAATATGTTATCATTGCCTCAGTCTCTAACATATCACACACGCACACTGTCTCTTCCTCTCTCCCAAACACGCTCAACAAGGGTTTCCCCGTGAATAACTTACCGTCTATTCATCAACAGTCGTGGCAGTAAGGCGAACACGAGACGTGAAAAAGAATAAATCTACGCGTGCTTAGACCACCTAGTATGACTACTAGGACTAGAGCAAGCCAAAAAGCACGCCGCCGTCACCCCCTCCTTGTGGGCGACGGGAAAATCTTTGTTTTACACAGTCGAGAAGTCATTGTGCTAAGGCCCCACATGCCGAGGCGTTGAATAGAATGTAGATGCTAGTTTACAGAAGCAAGTATCGATAATACATTTGTACCTCCATACTTATATTTCTGCTCTTATAAAAAACCGAGTTGGTGATTATGGTACGTGTGCCATCTTGCAATATAGACCGTCCAATCTATATCTGACGTATGGAAATTAAACTAAAAGATACCCACACCCCTCTCCACATTTGCAGACAAGGCCTTCCCTCGTTCATCCTTATCTCCAACAAACCTCATTGTTGAGCAATTAAGAAAGGAAGCCTCTGGAACAAACTGGCCTGGTGGTCGCTGCCGGCGTCGTCAATCCCCATGCCTCTGCTCAGTCCGACCACCAACCACCACCACACCCCACTCCTCTTCACCTTATCTCATATTTCTCTAGATATCATTAGTTTTTACACATGGGATTACTCCCACAAGGGTCAATCACAACAAGTGTTTTATAAAAAAATGCATCTTGATGTTCTGTGCAATGCACGGATCTTGCTACTACTCCTACACAAGACTAAGTTGGTGATGCTGGTGTGACTGACATCCGTCTTTTCTGACCATTAGATCTACATCTAATGATTGTGAGGTAAGTTGTTTCCTTTTCTCACCAACATCCCACTTGTCTACCAATTTGCAGAAAAACCCATAATTAGTATCTTAAAACCAACCACATCCCTCCTTGACCTCACCAAAACAGCCCAAGGATTATATTCTAATTGAAACATAATATATCTCTAGTGACATATGTATATCAAAATTAGAGTGTTTTGTACCAAGTTTGTGAATAAGTATTATTCTAATTATGATTCGTTGCAACGGACATGAACATTGCTAGTATTTCCAACCATGCATTTTTTCCTACTATTCCATACTTTCGAGTTTTCCATCAAGATATTAGTCACTCATGGTTGATATTTACTTTCAATCATGTACACATATGCACTATGTAACTAGCCTTGCTTATTGGCTTCCAAAGCTTAACTTTCACTCCTACTTACAATATGTAGAGTATTTAACAAAAAACTACCACTTTCAACCAGCCCTAGGAAGAATCTATTGTACAAAAAATAGCAAAAACATACCCAAAATTTCTTAATCCACGCCAAAAACTACCTAGTACTCCTACCTATTAGGTTCGTTTAAACACGTTTATGAGAGGGTTGTCCCACACGTCCGTGCTGATGAGGCAGCTTAAACCAACACATTTTGTTTGACCGTTGACACGAGGGACCCACATCTGACCTTCTATCCTGTTATTCCCCCTCAAATCATTGTTTTTCCTGAACATTACTTCAAACAGTACTGATGCGTGTTCGTCGGTGGCGCCGGTGACTCACGAGCGAGCAAGCCGCCGCGCTGGCCTTCGCTCGAGCCAGATGGCCGGCCTTAGCGCGGCGCGCGCGAGCAAGCCGCCTTGCTGCCATGCCAATCTAGCTAGCAAACTTTGCAGACAGGCAGCTGGACGGAGCTATCTTGGCTAGCTAGCGGCCGCGAGCGCCAGACGAAGCTGGCATCCGGGCTGTCGCAACATGGGCTCCGCACCACCGGTGATTTTGACCTCGCCTTCTGCCGTTGGCGATAGCTGCGTCCCATGGCCGAGGATGACTAGGTGGATGGGCCAGAGGTAGGAGGTCACTCGAGGATTTTTGTTGGTAAGAGCATGTACAATGGTTGATAAGGTAGTCTTATCTTAAGTCTGCCACGTATGCAAGTGGTAGTAGTTTCTTGGCATTTTAGTGGTTTCTTGCATTATTAGAGCAAGTACAATAGAGCTGAGTCAGTGGGATATAAGAAATAAATTAGTATATTTCTGCTTAGTTGGAGGAAAGAGAAGAGGAGAGAGAAGGTAAGCGGGCTCTTCGTGAAGAGCCAGCTCTAGCACGTGCTCCTAGGCACTTTATGAGAATGAGAAGTGGGCCACATGATAAAAAAGTAGTACACTCTTTTGATCTATTATTGTACATGTTGGCTATAAGATGGGATGTAGATGACATGGCACTGGCTTATAGCCAGCTATATTATTAACCATGCTCTTAGGGGTTTCTTGTAAGGAACAATGTACGTACTACTAGCGACAAAAGGCGATTCTAGGTTGCGTTGTACTCCAACGAGTACTACTAGTGGTCGCGGGAGTGTATACCTCGTTTTGTGGGTTCGATCCCGGCCGAACGCATGATGGCCTTTTTTTTAAATAGTACTACTACAGTTTGCTGCGAGCCAATATTTTACACAGGTAGTTTGAGTTTTGAAGTCAAACAGACATGCGGCCCCACAATCTGGGTGCACTGGATAGCCTAGCCACGTGAACGGGTTTTCCTTCCCAGCATCCCATGGCTCGCGTGCTCGCCCTAGCCGCACCTCGCTTGCAGCTTCCTCATCAGCTAGTAGAATATTTAAACTAGCGCCTCCCAATTAAGCATGAGGAGCCGGAAAAGCCTGGCGGGGCATTGGGAACTGTGCAATATGGCTCTGTACGTAAAGTGCTCTACTACTACTCTGTAGCTTGTGGCGTTGCATGCATTGACTTCACTCCATTATCAGCTTTACTGTAAAAGAAATTCCTCTTGACGTGTTTTTTTGAAACGTAGGCAATAGCTTTGCTTCATCTCATTCGTAAAGAAGGAACTACTAACAAAGTTCGACGAGATCCATTACACCTCCACAAATGGAAGCGAAAAGCCTAGTCTTGATGAATCAAATAACTCAAATGTTATGCCCCCGCAGTAACTGTCGCTGATAAACAGGCTGCTAGTGTGTGCGTGAGAGGAGCAGCTAAGTAGGCCAGCTACGTGAGAGGAGCGGCCGAATAGAGCACCGAGAGTACCCACTAGGCCAGTACGCAGGTGTACTTCCCTTGCATTGATAGTACAGTGATGGTTCTAGAGAACAGTAGTACCCTCCACTTCCAACTATAGCTCCTTGGCCCTGAGATTCAAGAGTTAGACTAGAAGTACAGTACATCGCGCTACTAGTTGAGAAAAGTGGTACTAGTACTGCTACAGTACGAGTACGTACTCCTCCGTCACATAATGTAAGACGTTTTTTGACACTAGTTGGCGTGTACAAAAAATGGCAACAACCTACCCAAAATTTCTTAATCCACGCCAAAAACTACTACCTAGTGCCAAAAATTTCTTACTAGTGCTATTATTTACAGTATAATGCAATCCCATAATGTTCCATAATGCTAGTACTAGTAGTAAATAATAGCATCACCCCTTCGCTGAGGAACGATCTACAGTTGGAAGGGATGAGGCCCTGTGGTTACTACGCTCTTATCTCCTCCTCGCTAGTTCCCCTCCCCCCGAAGAGAAGGCAGTTCGTCGCTACTCCCATTGATTCGCCAGGTGGTTCTCCTCCTCGTCGGGGCTGGAAGACCTTGGACGACGATCCTCTGGGAGAAATCGCACGCCTCTCTGACGTCCTCACCGCTGCAAGACTCGGTGCTTCCTGCACCAACTTTTTCAAGATGCTTCTTAAACAGGCTTGGGAAAAGGCCATGCTTGTTGGTCTTACATCCGTCCTCAAGGAGAAGGTTCTTCTATGGGACAATCCTTCGAACAGTCCACCGCTCCCTGGCCATGGTTGCACGTTGACTCCGCTAGAGTTGCCGTTGTTGAGAGGTAGTCGGATTTTGTCCGATGAGTAGGTCAGTAATGGAGTTTGATCATGTAGTACTTAGTTATTCCATTTCCATCCTGTAATTTCTCCGCTGCCCAGCGTCTTATATATAGGTCTGGGTCGGTGCCAACGAAGATTGGCTTGCATACCTCCGGCCGGATACCACCATCATTTTGCACAACATCCACAACAGTGCGGCCGTTCTGGTAGACCCCTTCTCAACCATTGGGATCGGCCTTTCGGACTGGCTGGGCTTGAATACGTATGATGATGCCTACATGAGATTGAAGAAGATAGCAATTGTGGACCCGCCGACAAAGCGACGTGGCTACGATGATTAATATCTCATCGCAGTGTTCGACATAAGGATTGCCATCAATGCAAGAGGCAGTAACGGCAGAGGCTGGCGCATGTTGGCGGCGACAGATTTGTACCCCTACACGTTCAAAGACACTGTGCTCTATCTAGGCCGCATCTTCGCGGTGACAAGCCAGGGGACTTGTTTCATCTGGTTGCCATCCTACGGTACGGGAGATTACAAATGGAATGCACAAACCATCATTCGCATCCCTAATGGTACTCCATTATTTTGCAGGGACTAGTCATCCTCCGATCAAAATAAGATCACCGATCCTGGATGTGCATTTGCATCCGCGATTCGGTCTAACCTGGAACCTTGTAGCTGACTTTGGCATATTGGGATCAACTATCTTAGCAGTTGTTACCCATGGTACCACTGATGTGCAACATGGTCACACAATCTACCATGATCGGGCCGTCACCATCTACCCAGGTATTCAATTTTTTAACCCTCTCGCCTTCTCTTTCATTGTTGTACTAGTAGTATACTTTGTAGTGCTAGTAGGAGTACTTTTTATCTTGGAGGACGCGTATAGCTAGATAGGCCCTTGAAGACTTGAACCCACTAGCTGCCACCATTTTTGTTTTTCCATGTCTTACTATCTCATCCATGTTGCCAAGAGTGGCTATATATAATAAGCCGATTATTTTACTTCCTCTATACCGGAGTAGTACTATTTGCTGCACAGTATTACTGACCGCCATATTTGAGCACAACATTATTATGCATGGACCTTGACTATGTACGTCACCATGTGTCCAAATTTGGGATGCCGCATGTACTAGATTAACGGTGCCGAGTTCGACCCCCGTGATGATACGTGGGTGCCGAGGAACACTCTTGGAGAGTACTCGCTTTTCATCGGGGACAGCTACCCCATTGTGAAGCAGATGCCACCTTCCGTGCATGACATGGAAGGCCTGCCGTTCATGAAGCATGGTTGTGTCTTCAGTGCGCACCGCCGGATGAACGACATGCTGGGACATGCTATCCCTGATTTATGCCGCTTCAGCTTGGATGAGTCTCCATCGTGTGGAACCGGACTAGAAAGCTATGACAATGATTCCCGTTGCCCACCGCTATGGATCGTGTCATCCATGAAGAACACCTGGGACTGGAACCTAGAGGAGGACATGTAGCCCATCTATAACTTGTAAGTGGAGTATGGTAATTGTGAACGGTAGCGCTGTGAATATATGTAGACTAGTCGTGCACAAATTTATCACATGAATTGGAGATGAACTTGTGTGGCATACTAGCATTTGTCCTTTAGAATTTATTACTAGTAAATGTGTTATGTGTACGTGCAACTTGTGTGGTTGTTGCACGGGCTCCAACACGCTCTTTGAGAAAAAAAGTTGGCACAGTTTGGATATACCTGACGTGGCGGCATCATTCAGTAGCGTCGTTCGCTATAGTTGTAGTACACCCCTACTAGGACGACAACTCCTATAAAACCTTGCACTTGGCTCTTTGCCTCTTCGGGAGGTTCAACAGTTTGTACTCGTGTGAACCTTGCACTTGGCTCTTCGCCTCTTCCGAAGGTCCAACAATGATGATACTATAGTACAATATGCTTCTGGCAATCTGACACCGATTGAACTACTGCACGTCCACCGCGAGGGCGAGGGTGAGGGCGAGGGAGAGGGAGAGGGAGAGGGTGCTGTAGTCAAAACCCTCTCCTCGTCCTGCGAACCACCGCACGCTTGGGCGAGGGAGAGGTGTAGTAAGCAAGCTTCTCCTCGTTCGGCGAGTTGACTGGACACATCAAAGCAGTACTAGTATGAGTAGTAGTAGGCCATACTGCTGATGTCTACTACACAACCTTCTTCTTGTAGACGTTGTTGGGCCTCCAAGTGCAGAGGTTTGTAGGACAGTAGCAAATTTCCCTCAAGTGGATGACCTAAGGTTTATCAATCCGTAGGAGGCATAGGATGAAGATGGTCTCTCTCAAGCATCCCTGCAACCAAATAACAAAGAGTCTCTTGTGTCCCCAAAACACCCAATACAATGGTAAATTGTATAGGTGCACTAGTTCGGCGAAGAGATGGTGATACAAGGGGTATATGGATGGTAGATAAAGGTATTTGTAATATGAAAACATAAAAACAGCAAGGTAACGAAAGATAAAAGTGAGCGTAAACGGTATTGCAATGCGTGGCAATAAGGCCTAGGGTTCATACTTTCGCTAGTGTAAGTTCCCTCAACAATAATATCATAATTGGATCACATAACTATCCCTCAACATGCAACAGAGAGTCACTCCAAAGTCACTAATGGCAGAGAACGAACGAAGAGATTATGGTTGGGTATGAAACCACCTCAAAGTTATTCTTTCCAATCAAACCGTTGGGCTATTCCTATAAGTGTCACAAACAGCCCTAGAGTTCGTACTAGAATAACACCTTAAGACACAAATCAACCAAAACCCTAATGTCACCTAGATACTCCAATGTCACCTCAAGTATCCGTGGGTATGATTATACGATATGTGTCACACAATCTCATATTCATCTATTCAACCAACACAAAGGACCTCAAAGAGTGCCCCAAAGTTTCTACCGGAGAATCACGACGAAAACGTGTGCCAACCCCTATGCATAGGTTCATGGGCGGAACCCACAAGTTGATCACCAAAACATACATCAAGTGAGTCACGTGGTATCCCATTGTCACCACAGATACGCACGACAAGACATACATCAAGTGTTCTCAAATCTTTAAAGACTCAATCAGATAAGATAACTTCAAAGGGGAAACTCAATTCATTACAAGAGAGTACAGGGGGAGGAGAAACATAAGATCCAACTATAATAGCAAAGCTCGCGATACATCAAGATCGTGCCAAATCAAGAATACGAGAGAGAGAGAGAGATCAAACACATAGCTACTGGTACATACCCTCAGCCCCGAGGGAGAACTACTCCCTCCTCGTCATGGAGAGCACTGGGATGATGAAGATGGCCACCGGAGAAGAATTGCCCCCTCCGACAGGGTGCCGGAATGGGTCTAGATTGGTTTTCGGTGGCTACGGAGGCTTCTGGCGGCGGAACTCCCGATCTATTGTCCGTTCTGGAAGTTTTAGAGTATGTGGAGTTATATAGGTGGAAGAAGTACGTCAAGGGAGCCATGAGGGCCCCACGAGGTAGGGGGCGCGCCCTAGGGGGTGGGCGCGCCACCCACCCTCGTGGCTTCCTCGTTCCTTCCTTGATGTGGGGTCCAAGTCCGTCGGGTGGCTTTCGTTCCAAAACTAACTTCTCTAGTTGATTTCATTCCGTTTCGACTCCGTCTGATATTCCTTTTCTTCGAAACACTGAAATAGGCATAAAACAGCATATCTAGGCTGGGCCTCCAGTTAATAGGTTAGTCCCAAAAGTAATATAAAAGTGGATAATAAAGCCCAATATTGCCCAAAACAGTAGATAACATAGCATGGAGCAATCAAAAATTATAGATACGTTGGAGACGTATCAAGCATCCCCAAGCTTAATTCCTGCTCGTCGTCGAGTAGGTAAATAATAAAAAAGATAATGTTTGATGTGGAATGCTAGTTCGCATAATTTCATTGTAATTCTTCTTACTTGTGATATGAATATTTAGATCCATAAGATTCAAGACAAAATTTCATATTGACATAAAAATAATAATACTTCAAGCATACTAACAAAGTAATTATGTCTTCTCAAAATAACATGGCCAAAGAAAGTTATCCCTACAAAATCATATAGTCTGGCTATGCTCCATCTTCACCAGACAAAATATTTAAATCATGCACAACCCCGATGACAAGCCAAGCAATTGTTTCATACTTTTGATGTTCTCAAACTTTTTCAATCTTCAGGCAATACATGAGCGTGAGCCATGGACATAGCACTATAGGTGGAATAGAATGGTGGTTGTGGAGAAGGCAAAAAGGGGAAGATGGTCTCACATCAACTAGGCATATCAACAGGCTATGGAGATGCCCATCAATAGATATCAATGTGAGTGAGTAGGGATTGCCATGCAACAGATGCACTAGAGCTATAAGTGTATGAAAGCTCAACAAAAGAAACTAAGTGGGTGTGCATCCAACTCGTTTGCTCACGAAGACCTAGGGCATTTTGAGGAAGCCCATCATTGGAATATACAAGCCAAGTTCTATAATGAAAAATTCCCACTAGTTTATGAAAGTGACAACATAGGAGACTCTCTATCATGAAGATCATGGTGCTACTTTGAAGCACAAGTGTGGTAAAAGGATAGTAGCATTGTCCCTTCTCTCTTTTTCTCTCATTTTTTATTTGGTCCTTCTCTTTTTTTTATGGCCTCTTTTTTTTATTTCGGCTTCTTTGGCCTCTTTTTTTCGTCCGGAGTCTCATCCCGACTTGTGGGGGAATCATAGTCTCCATCATCCATTCCTCACTTGGACAATGCTCTAATGATGATGATCATCACACTTTTATTTTCTTACAACTCAAGAATTAAAACTCGATACTTAGAACAAGATAAGACTCTATATGAATGCCTCCGGCGGTGTACCGGGATGTGCAATGACTCATGAGTGACATGTATGAAAGAATTATGAATGGTGGCTTTGCCACAAATACGATGTCGACTACATGATCATGCAAAGCAATATGACAATGATGAATGTGTCATGATAAACGGAATGGTGCAAAGTTGCATGGCAATATATCTCGGAATGGCTATGGAAATTCCATGATAGGTAGGTATGGTGACTGTTTTGAGGAAGGTATATGGTGGGTTTATGGTACCGGCGAAAGTTGCACAGTACTAGAGAGGCTAGCAATGGTGGAAGGGTGAAAGTGCGTATAATCCATGGACTCAGCATTAGTCATAAAGAACTCACATACTTATTGCAAAAATCTATTAGTTATCAAAACAAAGTACTACGCGCATGATCCTAGGGGGATAAATTGGTAGGAAATGACCATCGCTCGTCCCCGACCGCCACTCATAAGCAAGGCAATCAATAAATAAATAATTCTCCGACTTCATCACATAACGGTTCACCATACGTGCATGCTACGGGAATCACAAACTTCAACACAAGTATTTCTTCAAATTCACAAATACTTAGCTAGCATGACTCTAATATCACCATCTCCATATCTCAAAACAATTATCAAGTATCAAACTTCTCATAGTATTCAACACACTCATAAGAGAATTTTATTATTATTGAATACCTAGCATATTAGGATTTTAAGAAAATTACCATGCTATTAAGACTCTCAAAATAATCTAAATGAAGCATGAGAGTTCATCTATTTCTTCAAAATAAAACTACCGCCATGCTCTAAAAGATATAAGTGAAGCACTAGAGCAAATGACAAACTACTCCGAAAGATATAAGTGAAGATCAATGAGTAGTCGAATAATTATGCAACTATGTGAAGACTCTCTAACATTTAATAATTTCAGATCTTGGTATTCTATTCAAACATCAAGAAAAACAAAATAAAATGACATTCTAAGAATGGAAAACATCATGTGAAGAAGCAAAAACTTAGGATCAACCGAAACTAACCAATAGTTGTTGAAGAAGAAAGGTGGGATGCCAACCGGGGCATCCCCAAGCTTAGACGCTTGAGACTTCTTGAAATATTATCTTGGGGTGCCTTGGGCATCCCCAGGCTTGAGCTTTTGTGTCTCCTTAATTCCTCTCATATCACGGTCTCCCTAAATCTCAAAAGCTTCATCCACACAAAACTCAACAAGGACTCATGAGATAAGTTAGTATAAACCATTGCAAAAACCTTATCATACTCTACTGTAGCAAATCACTAAAATTACTATTCAACCTTTCATACTAAATGCCTCTGCATATTTAATAGTCCTATCCTCAAATAGAATCATTAAAGAAGCAAACATATGCAAACAATGCAAACATAACAGCAATCTGCCTAAACAGGATAGTCTGTAAAGAATGCTGCAACATCCATACTTCACTAGCTCCAAAAATTATGAAATAAAATTCCCACTATAGTAAATTTATCAGAGCTTAATATTCAAAAGGTTTCAACATTTTATCACATTCTGACTTTTCTATGGAATTATTGCAACAGCGGTAAGCTTTCTGTTTTCAAACAGCAACATGTGGACTTCTAAAATAGGCATAGTAAAGGCTATCGATGCCACTTTTATTGAAATAAAAGATGAAAAACATTTTTCTAAATAACAGAAAGCAAATACTAACAAAATAAATTGACGCTCCAAGCAAAACACATATCATGTGGTGAATAAAAATATAGCTCCAAGTAAAGTTACCGATGAACGAAGACGAAAGAGGGGATGCCTTCCGGGGCATACCCAAGCTTAGGCTCTTATTTGTCCTTGGATATTACCTTGGGGTGCCTTGGTCATCCCCAAGCTTAGGCTCTTGCCACTCCTTATTCCATAATCCATCAAATCTTTACCCAAAACTTGAAAACTTCACAACACAAAACATAAAGTAGAAAACTCATGAGCTCCGTTAGTACAAGAAAATAAATCACCACTTCAAGGTACTGTAATGAACTCATTCTTTATTTATATTGGTGTTAAAACTAATGTATTACAACTTCTCTATGGTTTATAAACTATTTTACTAGGCATAGATTCATCAAAATAAGCAAACAACACAATGAAAACAGAATCTGTCAAAAACAGAACAGTCTGTAGTAATCTGGATCAAATGTATACTTCTGGAACTCATAAAATTCTCAAATAAATTGATGGACCTGAGGAATTTATCTATTAGTCATCTGGAAAAATAATTAACTAAATATAGCTCTCCAAATAAAAATGGCAGCAATTCTCGTGAGCGCTAAAGTTTCTGTTTTTTTACAGCATGATCACAAAGACTTCCCCCAAGTCTTCCCAAAGGTTCTACTTGGCACAAACACAAATTAAAAGAATAAAACCACGTCTAAACAAAGGATATATGAATTATTTATTACTAAATAGGAGAAAAAAATAAAGGAACTAAAATAAATTTGGGTTGCCTCCCAACAAGCGCTATCGTTTAACGCCCCTAGCTAGGCATGACGATTTCAATGATGCTCACATAAAGGATAAGAATTGAAACATAAAGAGAGCTTCATGAAGAATATAACTAGAAAATTTAAGTCTAACCCACTTCCTATGCATAGGGATTTTGTGAGCAAACAATTTATGGGAACAATAATCAACTAGCATACGAAAGCAAGACAAGCATAACTTTAAAACTTTAAGCACATAGAGAGGAAACTTGATATTATTGCAATTCCTACAAGCATATGTTCCTCCCTCATAATAATTTTCAGTAGCATCATGAATGAATTTAACAATATAACTATCACACAAAGCATTCTTTTCATGATTTACAAGCATAGAAATTTTACTACTCTCCACATAAGCAAAATTCTTCTCATGAATAATAGTGGGAGCAAACTCAACAAAATAACTATCATGTGATTGAAAATTAAGATCAAGATGAAAAGTTTCATGGTTATCATTATTCTTTAAAGCATACATGTCATCACAATAATAATCATAGATAGGAGGCATGCTTTCATCATAATAAATTTGCTCATCAAAACTTGGGGGACAAAAAATATCGTCGTCATCAAACATAGCTTCCCCAAGCTTGTGGCTTTGCATATCATTAGCATCATGGATATTCAAGGAATTCATACTAACAACATTGCAATCATTCTCATCATTCACATATTTCATGCCAAGCATTCTATATAATTCTTCTTCTAGCATTTCAGCACAATTTTCCTTTCCATCGTACTTACGAAAGATATTAAAAAGGTGAAGCGTATGAGACAAACTCAATTCCATTTTTTTATAGTTTTCTTTTATAAACTAAACTAGTGATAAAACAAGAAACTAAAAGACTCGATTGCAAGATCTAAAGATATACCTTCAAGTGCTAACCTCCCCGGCAAGGCGCCAGAAAAGAGCTTGATGTCTACTACACAACCTTCTTCTTGCAGACGTTGTTGGGCCTCCAAGTGTAGAGGTTTGTAGGACAGTAGCAAATTTCCCTGAAGTGGATGACCTAAGGTTTATCAATCCGTAGGGGGCGTAGGATGAAGATGGTCTCTCTCAAGCAACCCTGCAACCAAATAACAAAGAATCTCTTGTGTCCCCAACACACCCAATACAATGGTAAATTGTATAGGTGCACTAGTTAGGCGAAGAGATGGTGATACAAGATGTATATGGATGGTACATAAAGGTATTTGTAATCTGAAAACATAAAAACAGCAAGGTAACGAATGATAAAAGTGAGTGTAAACGGTATTGCAATGCGTGGAAATAAGGCCTAGGGTTCATACTTTCGCTAGTGTAAGTTCCCTCAACAATAATATCATAATTGGATCACATAACTATCCCTCAACATGCAACAGAGAGTCACTCCAAAGTCACTAATAGCGGAGAACGAACGAAGAGATTATGGTAGGGTACGAAACCACCTCAAAGTTATTCTTTCCAATCAATCCGTTGGGCTATTCATATAAGTGTCACAAACAGCCCTAGAGTTCGTACTAGAATAACACCTTAAGACACAAATCAACCAAAACCCTAATGTCACCTAGATACTCTAATGTCACCTCAAGTATCTGTGGGTATGATTATACGATATGCGTCACACAATCTCATATTCATCTATTCAACCAACACAAAGGACCTCAAAAGAGTGCCCCAAAGTTTCTACCAGAGAATCACGACGAAAATGTGTGCCAACCCCTATGCCTTCATGGGCGGAACCCGCAAGTTGATCACCAAAACATACATCAAGTGAATCACTTGGAATCCCATTGTCACCATAGATACGCACGGCAAGACATACATCAAGTGTTCTCAAATCTTTAAAGACTCAATTCGATAAGATAACTTCAAAGGGGAAACTCAATTCATTACAAGATAGTAGAGGGGGAGGAGAAACATAAGATCCAACTATAATATCAAAGCTCGCGATACATCAAGATCATGCCAAATCAAGAACACGAGAGAGAGAGATCAAACACATAGCTACTGGTACATACCCTCAGCCCCGAGGGAGAACTACTCCCTCCTCGTCATGGAGAGCACCGGGATGATGAAGATGGCCACCGGAGAAGGATTGCCCCCTCCGGCAGGGTGCTAGAATGGGTCTAGATTGGTTTTCGGTGGCTACGGAGGCTTCTGGCGGCGGAACTCCCGATCTATTGTCCATTCTGGAAGTTTTAGGGTACGTAGAGTTTTATAGGCGGAAGAAGTATGTCAGGGGAGCCACGAGGGCCCCACGAGGAAGGGGGCGCGCCCTAGGGGGGTGGGCGCGCCCCCCACCCTCGTGGCTTCCTCCTTCCTTCCTTGACGTGGGGTCCAAGTCCATCAGGTGGCTTTCGTTCCAAAAATAACTTCTCTAGTTGATTTCGTTCTGTTTCGACTCCGTCTGATATTCCTTTTCTTCGAAACACTGAAATAGGCATAAAACAGCATGTCTGGGCTGGGCCTCCGGTTAATAGGTTAGTCCCAAAAGTAATATAAAAGTGGATAATAAAGCCCAATATTGCCCAAAACAGTAGATAACATAGCATGGAGCAATCAAAAAATGTAGATACGTTGGAGACGTATCAACTGCGTCCTTTCCGATTAATATGGCTTAATTAGAAACGAGAAAAATACACTTGCGGTCAACGTATGTAACAATACGCTCTTTACGGTCACTATATATAGTTTTGCGGTGATTATACGATCACTAGCTCATCGTAGAGCACCGTATTGCACCCTACTGACTGGCCATGTAGTCAACGTGGCACTTTGTTGACTGGTTAAATTGTCACCTGGTTTCTGGGTCCCACCTGTCAGTTGGCAGAGCAAAGAAATCAGTTAAACAAAACTTTACGCAGGCGCGACACGAGTCCAACCCTTGCGCGCGAACCGCCCTGGCTGTGTATGTGAGTGCATGCACGTGTCCTCCCTCGGTCTTCCAACAAAGAGTGTACATCGGCTATAATACAAAGAGTGTAGTACATGATGTACATCTACACTTCCAATGCATTTAGCCTTTAATATAAATCGATATTGATTGACTAATGCACCAACTTGTGCTGTAGGTACATGCTACATCTCTATCCTTAATTATAGCATGCAACGGCCTTTGTTTAATCTTCTTATCTCAATGGTCGCATGCACACAAAGTCTGCTACTTTTGGGCATTAATTATGCCCTAGTCAATGTGTAAATCTCTAAATGTACAGTCTTTCACGGACGTAGGGAGTAGGTTGAGCACTCGAGCGTGAGCGTGTGTGTTGCGTCGTGTGCTGTGTGCCGCATGGGTGCGTGAGTGTTGCGTGCGTCCATGTGTACGTGTGAGTGTTGCATGTTGCATGCATGCATGCATGGGGCTTACTCCCTCCCATTGACATGTTCATATTTCAAGCAACCTCTGTTCCCTCCATATGGTGATACTCCCTCTGTTCCCAAATAGTACGGAGTAAAAGCCTCCCTCTGTTCCAAAATACGGAGTATTTGTCTTTCTACATATTTCAACAAGTGACTAGGTATGGAGCAAAATGAGTGAAGTGAGCGTAGAGGCATAGGGATACTGTAGAAAGGAAGTCCTCGCGGTCCGTTATTCCCCATCTCGGTCAGAGAGAACTATTCAACTAGTCTTCGCAGTGAAGTGACAACACATGCTGCAGCAGATGGGACACGTAATTAATAAGCTGAACTAGCATGTTGGTGTTACTAAATCAGCCTTACCCAGTACTGCCATCTCTTCTTCCTCCTCCTCTCTTCCCCGTCATCGGCCGCACACCATTTACCCCCACTCAGTGCTCGCCAGCCCGCGCCATCTTCCTTGGTAGCTCGCGCGTACCATATCCCCCCGCTCACTGCTCAGCCACACGAGGAGAAGCTTCTTCGCTCGCCCGCCCGAATCCACTTCCCCGCTGGCTCGCAGGCACCGAAAACCCCAATGGCCGAACCGACTGACACACAGAGCCACGATTGGAATTCCCTCCCCGATGTTCTCTTGGAGCAGATCTGTAGTCGTATGGACCTACTCAGCATCGTCTGTCTGGCCGCATGCTCGGTGTCTTTGTACCGTCTACTCGTCTGCAACCAGCCGGCTCTTTTCAAGACACCCTGCTTGCTGATGCCCGATCCTCATAGGTGGCCCAGACACCGACTTGACGATCCTACGGAGGTTGCCGTGGTGCCCCTCGACATGCTACCACTACCCGTCCACCTGCCCTTCATGCGCGGCCACTACTGGGCGAGCATGAAGGCCAACTGGATCGTCCTCATCCACCACAGCGGTAGTCCGTGGCGTCTCTTGGATATCTACACCCAGTGAAAGATCACCCTTCCATCGTTGGATACCGCCGCCATCGAGCCCCGCGGCCCGCCGGACACTCCTGCCTACTACGCACGAGACGTGTCAAGCTTTTGGCTCGACCTCTGTTTGCAGAAAGTTGTAATCTGTGAAGTGCCCACACCATCAGAACTACATGGATTACAAGCTCATTGCCTTGTTCAACATGGGATTAGTCTATCTGGAATCCGTTCGCCATACAAGGTTATGGCTCATCATCAATCCTGTTGAGGTAACATTTCTGTCTGATGCTATAGTGCATGATGGCATCGTTTACGCGGTCGACGCACAGATTGGCTGCCTATACTGGTGGAATCTATCGTCATGTAATTGTTCTATCTCATCTCATCTTTACCTTATGAATACGAATGCCTATTCATTTGTTACAAATTTAGAATGCATAGCCTGTCTATAACCACATCATTGCTATATGTGTAACGCCCTCGATGCGGCTATATCTCCCACGTGTCGAAGCACGACTTAGAGGCATAACTGCATTGAAAGCAATGTCGCAAGTGAGGTAATCTTCACACAACCCATGTAATACATAAGGGAAAGAGATACATAGTTGGCTTACAATCGCCACTTCACACAATTACATGAATAAAGAATTACATCAACCAGTTACAATCAAGGTCCGACTACGGAGCCAAAATAAAAGAAGACTACCCCAAATGCTACACAGATCCCCGATCGTCCTGAAAGGGCTCCACTACTGATCAATTGGAAACGAAACAACACGAAGGACGAGATCTTCATCGAGCTCCTCCTTGAGCTTGGTTGCGTCATCTACATGGTTCAACGACACCTGCAAGCTGGTTTGGAAGTATCTGTGAGTCACAGGGACTCAACAATCTCACACCCTCGCGATCAAGACTATTTAAGCTTATAGGTAAGGTAAAAGGTATGAGGTGGAGCTGCAGCAAGTGACTAGCACATATGGTGGCTAACATATTCGCAAAAGAGAGCGAGAAGAGAAGGCAAAAGCATGGTCGATGAACTATGATCAAGAAGTGATCCTAAAACAACCTACGTCAAGCATAACTCCAACACCGTGTTCACTTCCCAGACCCCGCCGAGAAGAGACCATCACGGTAACACACGCGGTTGGTGCATTTTAATTAAGGTCAACTTCAGGTTTTCTACAACCGGACATTAACAAATTCCCATCCGCCCATAACCGCGGGCACGACTTTCGAAAGTTCAATACCCTGCAGGGGTGTCCCAACATAGCCCATCAAAAGCTTTCATGGTCAACGAAGGATATTCCTTCTAGCGGGAAGACCCGATCAGACTCGGAATCCCGGTTACAAGACATCCTCGACAATGGTAAAACAAGTCCAGCAAGACCGCCCGATGCGCCGACATCCTGATGGGAGCTGCACATATCTCGTTCTCAGGGCAACACCGCATAAGAAATCCGTACAACTAAAACCAGCCCTCGAGTTTCCCCGAGGTGGCGCTGCAAGGGGCTCTAGTTTGGACCAACACTTAGACACTACTAGGAAAAGGCCTACTAATGGCGCACCAGTTTTGCCTACTAATGGCGCATCACTGGTGCGCCATTAGTATTACGCCACTAGTATTTATTACTAATGGCGCACCACAGGTGCGCCATTAGTATCTGGTATACTAATTGCGCACCCCCCAGTGCGCCATTAGTATATAACAACATGCACCATTAGTATGCCTCCCAGGGCCATATTTAACCATGTGCTTTGGCACACTAATGGTGCACTGCGGATGGATGCGCCATTACTATACTTGGCATACTAATGGCGCACTCTGTAGTGATGCGCCATTAGTATGAATATTAGTTTTTTTTTTACTTTTCTGATTTTTGCACAGGTTACAAAATATATTATTTGACTGAATATAGACAGTAGCACACAGCAACAGCAGATTCATCGAATACAATAGAAGATTAGTCTCCGAATACAATTCATCATATTAGTCTCCGAATTCAAAAGACTGAACAAAGATAAAACATTACAAGTCTCGAGACCGCGAGTATCGAGTTTGTCGGAAGTAATACTAATCCTAAGAAGTCCTACTAATCATCATCATACAACTTCTACTCATTATTCATAACAAGTCATACGATCATCATCTTGATAGTCATCAAACCAACCCTACAAACTCAAGGGCCTCTCGGGGTACCTGCAAATTCATCACGACACAATGGTCGGAGACAAAACCCAGCAAACTAGCAAGATGGTCATCATCTTTAAAAGTCATTACTTGTCAAATACAGAAGAAGGAACAATTTATTTGTGACATAGTTGGCGCATACAGAAGAAGCAACACCCTGCACTAGCCTAAAAACAAGTGAAGTTTCACCCATATAAGAACAACTTTATAAAAACAAAGAAGTTGCTATGTTTTTTCTACTGCTAGGAAAAAATATCACTCATTGGAAATGAAAATCTCAGTACCAGCATTTTGAACTTTGAAATGAAATACAGTAGTATTATTAGTAGTATATGGAGTAGTATCTTGTCTAGTAGTAGTATTAGTTGTATATGGAGTAGCAAGTTTTGCCTCAGAGACCGCAAAAGCTATGTTTTTTCTCAATTCAGATAGCTAAGTGGAAAACCACGTCAAGTCCTGTTTTAATACTCTATTTCTCAATGCATGCAATTGGTTTCATCTGGACTACATCATAGAACCACCAATAAAGGACACTGAAAAAATATATAGAGATGCCTACGGTTCCTATCCTTGAGTAGCATGATTAGAGATGGGTAGATCTCCTAAAGGTGTCATACGCACCTGCTGTTACTCTTGGAAGCAATGCAAACATGTAAAAGTTATTACTGTTGACAATACTACTCAAATATCCAACTATCAGGACAGAAGGCATGATAATCCATCTAATCTAATGAAATCTGAACTCAACTTGATCATGGTTCATGCCCTCAGACACATCAGCACCTCAAGAATGCCATGACAAAAATGAAAAGGACCAAGACAATCAACACACAAGTGAAGAGAGAACTCGGGGCCTCTTTGACAAAAATGAAAAGGACCAATACAATGAAAAGGACCAGTGAGATGAAAAAACTAAGGTAAGGGGGGACATCAAAACGCAGAAGTGCATAACACAAGCTCATCGACATAGACACACATAACAGCCGCACAACAGCATAGACATTAAACATGTGCAGAGATCACAATCAACAGAGGCATAACAGTAGAAATTACAGGTGTAGATTGCTCTGTTCAATAAACTTCCTATCAGTCCAACAATGTTTCTGAATCTAAACTTTTTCAGTTAACAGAACCTAAACCTGACAATGTTCAGTTAACAGAAGGGGGGGAGGGGAACCGGTGCAGCTCACCGAGAGGAAGACGATGGCGAGCTCGTGCGGGGATCGACGGTGAGGCCGCGGTGGCCGGAGGTGGAAGAAGGCGCAAACACCCTAGACGGTGGAGGCGTCGGTGTCGTAGAGGTGCCGGAGACCTTGCCCTGCGAGACAGAGAAGGGGTCGTCAGCCCCGGCGCAGGCGGGCGGCAAGGGGAGGAGGAGGAGGGGAAGGGGAGGAGGATGGTCGGGGGGGCTTACGGTGCTGCGTCGCTGCTCGGCGCCGACGGCGAGGAGGAAGGTGAAGACGTTGAGGGTCGGGCGGCAGGGGTGGGGGCGCGGGGGCGGTGGGGGTGGGGGCGCGTGGGCGCGTGGCCGCCGGGGGTGGAGTCCGGCGGGGGTCGGGGCGGCGGCGTCGTGGGTCTGGCGAGGGAGAGAGGGACGAAAGGGGATCTCTGGCAAGGGAGAGGGAGGACTTAGCTATATGGGGAAGCTTACTAATGGCGCACCACCCATCGGTGCGCCATTAGAAATCTTTTTTTAGATAGCAATGGCGCACCCACCGCTGGTGCGCCATTAGAAATCTTTTTTTAGATAGCAATGGCGCACCACCAGCCCGGTGCGCCATTAGTATATTTATTATTATTATTTTAATAAATGAATATGAATATGAAACAGTAATATATCTTTTATAAAAACAGTAATAATTATTGTTTAACAACAATTGTAGTCTATAATTTTTTATAATTATTTTTTAGAAAATGAATATGAATATGAAACAGTAATAATTTTTTATAAAAACAGTAATTATTTTTATAAAATATCATCAAATTTGTTATTTGAAAATATCATCGGCGGCGACGGTGGAGCGGGGGAGGGAGCGGGGGGTCGGCGGCGGCGGTGGAGCGGGGGGAGGGTGTGGGGGGGGGTGCTCGGCGACGAGGGGGATCTGGCGAGGGGGATAGCTATCGAGAGGGAGGGGGATCGAGATCGAGTGTCCTCATGAATATTCAATATTTTTTCATATGGAATATGAGAACATATCATCAAATTTGAAAAAATATTCATGAATTCAAAAAGTGCCCATGAAATTTAAAAATATTCATGATATCAAAAAGTAAAAAAAGTGCCCATTACTAGTTTAAACTAGTAATGGCGCACTATGCAACGGTGCACCATTAGTAGTTTTGCAAAAAAGTAAAAAAAATACAGTAGTGGCGCACTCTACGGCTGGTGCGCCATTAGTAGTTCTAACTACTAATGGTGCACTCTGCCCGGATGCGCCCTTAGTATGTTTGAAAAAATGAAAAAAAAACATTTTGTTACTAGTGGCGCACCGTGTGCCTGGTGCGCCATTAATGTCTTCCACACTAATGGCGCACCAATAGATGGTGCGCCATTAGTATATAGTAATGGCGCACCACATGTCTGGTGCGCCATTAGTGTCATTTCCATCTATAGCCCTTTTCCTAGTAGTGAGAAATGCACTGGCCCGGGGGGTTTAAAATAAAGATGACCCTTGGGCTGGCCTAACCCAAGGGAAAAAAAAGGCTAGGTGGCAAATGGTAAAACCAATGTTGGGCCTTGCTGGAGGAGTTTTATTCAAAGCGAACTATCAAGGGGTTCCCATTATAACCCAACCGCTTAAGGAACACAAAATCCGGGAACATAACACCGATATGACGGAAACTAGGGCGGCAAGAGTGGAACAAAACACCAGGCATAAGGCCGAGCCTTCCACCCTTTACCAAGTATATAGATGCATTAATAAAATAAGAGATATTGTGATATCCTAATAAAATATCCATGTTCCAAACATGGAACCAGCTCCAATCTTCACCTGCAACTAACAACGCTATAAGAGGGGCTGAACAAAGCGGTAACATAGCCAAACAACGGTTTGCTAGGACAAGGTGGGTTAGAGGCTTGGTTCAACAATATGGGAGGCATGATAAGCAAGTGGTAGGTATCGCAGCATAGGCAAAGCAAAAGAGCGAGCAACTAGCAAGCAAAGATAGAAGTGATTTCGAGGGTATGGTCATCTTGCCTGAGATCCCGCAAGGAAGAAGAACGAGTCCATGAAGAATACAAACAGAAGAAGTCGAACGGATCCTCACAGACGCGGCGTTATCGGAACTAACCCAAAGAAGCAACACCGGAAAGAAGCAAACAACATAGTAAACAACCACCACATAATCCTGGCATGATGCACAACCAAGTATGATGCATGTCCGGTTTAATGATACATGTCATGGCAAAGTGCACAAACAACTCTACAAGTTAAGTGGAGCTCAATATGCAACGAGCTGCATATTGACGGAACACCACATCAATTATTTAGTTCACTCTCGGTTAGGTACTCAACAATATTAAATGTTGGTTAACATGGCAAGAGGTGAAGCATAACAAAACTATACCATCTAAACAATTGAAATGGGGCCGGATATAATAAACAATGAATCCGGTAGATCCCCATATGCCTTAGTAATTTATTGCAACAACAATTTTAAAACATTTAATTGTTGTTATCATGATGTGGATGACATGAACAAGTTTATGCAATATTTATGAAAATATTGACATGATAATATATGAGGCATTTGTCATCGTGACGGAAATGAAAGGGGTGCCATGACAACGAATCTGAAAGTGTTGCCACGGCAACATATCGGTCTCTGGTAACTCGATTGAGATACCGATGCAAAGGGGAAGTGTGTGGGAGCGTGTCGTGCAAGATGGTGGGTGATCCCTATAACCGGGTTCCCCACGAATTAGCAGCAGAAGAGGAGGACCGAGCAAGTGACAACTCGGGCATGGTGCAAACACAGGGTGCAACTCATACAACACATGCAAACGTTCACGGACGGTCGTCTCGATGGTTATACCTTCGAAGCGTGCGAACGGGACGGTTCGAGTTCGTCGAGGGAAGTAGAGGAAGTAGTCGTTCACGGGTCGTCGAGGGAAGTAGTGGTACTTTTCCGAAGAGGAACTTGAACTTGATGAACCCAACATCTCCAAGGCGACGGTAGTCGTATACGGCAACGGTAACTTGTAGGGTCATCCATTTCATGGTACTTAGGTGAATCCACGAGAAATGGTAGTCGTACATGGTTCATCGAGGAACTTGACGTTTCGGCGTGTAGTCGTTCGAGTGTCCGATGGTAATGGTACTCAGTTGCTTCGAAGAGGTACTTGGGGTCATTCGAACTTGCCGATCTCGTCATCTCGAAGGGGTACTTGATGTTCTTAGCGATTCCGAAGACGACGGTAGAGGTACACTTATTGTAGGGGTACTTGTCGGATCCACGGCAACTGTAGAGGTACAAACGTTCTCGCGGTACTTGTTGGTCCGGTCTTGGTGTAGATGTACATGGCAAACGTAGTGGTACTCGCGGACTTCGGCGGCGGTAGTCGTACACGGTTCATAGGGGTACTTGACATCCACGGGGCCGACGGCAGGCGTTCTAGGCATCGGGCGTCCGGGTACTTGGTGAAATCCTCGAAGATGGACTTGGCGGTCCGGGTACGGAGTGGTTGTAGACGTTCTCGAGATGTTATAGGGTCGATGGTACTTAGCGGGGAGGTAACCATCGGGCTGCCGTTTGTCGGAAACGAGCTGCACCAAGGAAGATCGAAGCAGCGGCGGCAGCAACAGAGTTGGCCGAAGGGGACGCCTCAGGCAGGAGCTCCATAGCACAGCTAGACGACGAGGAGGTCGGGTGGCGGCGATGGGCGGCGCCGGGAAGAGCATCTGCAGCAGGGCGTGGAGGGAGGAGTAGCAGAGGAAGGGGTCGCGCGGAGGGGCCATGGCGATGGCGAACTTGGAGGCGGGGCGGCATCGGGCGCGCAGGTGGCTTGTCGCCGGCGCGTGGAGGAGCAAGGGCGATGTGGACGAGGTGACACAGGGTCGGCGAGGAAGGAGAGGCCGGCAGGGGGCGTGGCCATGGCGGGACGCGGCTGCTCGTGGAGGACGGCGAGCGCCGGCAATGGAGGACGCGCTGCGGCACAACCTCGTCGGAGCAGGAGGCCAGCTTGGCTGCGCGACATGGAGGCGCACGGGAGGAGTAGAGGTACAGCCAGCGGGCGGAGGAGGCGAAGGACGGCGGCGCTGGTGGGAGAAGGAGGCGGGGCTCGGAGCTCGCGCATGCTGGGGAGCACCTCTCCCTAGCGATGCGTGTGGGAGCGAGGGAATGGTGTGCGAGGCGTGTGTGGCGGCGGAGGGAGGACGAGGGAACAAGTGGTCGAGGGAAGAGAGATAGGGTTTGGATGGATTGGGCTCTGTTGGGCCTAGCAGGCCGGCCTCGGTGCAAAAGGGCTGCGGGAGACTGGCGGCTAGCCTTGGCCAAAAAAGTTTGGAGGGGAAAAGGCCAGGAGGCCTCGGTTGAACTCCTCTCTCTCTCTCTCTTATTTTTAGCAGAAAACAAATAAGGAGAAGAAAAGGAAAAAGGGAGGCTAGGGAAAGAATTTGAGTACGCGGATAAATTTCTCGGACTCACAAATATACGGGGAATTTGATAAAAATGGCCTGAAGATTTTTAGAGGAAGAAAAATCCACACGCGTTGGATTTAGCTCGGCAAGTTTTTAATTTCGAAACCCATTCAAATGAACTCAAAATGGGTTGAAATTATAGGAGGTGACCCTACACAATAGATGTGATTTATGGGCAGATTTGGAACATTAATGGAGAAAGTAAAATTGCAAACCCAATTTGCAATTTAACTTAAAAGGTCGAAACGGAAAGGTAGGAGGATGAGTCGTGTAAGGGAAGAGTTGAAGTGTAGTGCAATTGTGTTATGGGTGATTCCGACTTAAAGGAATATTTTATAATAGCTCCCTAAATATTAGGAGGATATGTTATAAAGAGAAATCACCATGTGAATTTCCTCAATTTAAATGGATCAAAGATCCAGGCCATTTATTTAGTTGAGTTTTTTTAAAAAGAGGGTGCAAGATGACATGATGCAATGCACATGATGCAAAGATGAAATGCAATGGACCAAACAAATCACACGACGAAACACGGAAATCATGGAAGGCACCGGAAGTTCCAGACTTGGGGCATTACAACACTCCACCACTACGAGAGGATCTTGTCCCGAGATTTAGAATGGCACCGGAGGGAAAACGGAAGAGAAAGAGAAGAGGTAGAACTAAGTTGCTTCTTTGACCAATAAGTGAAACCACGAACCTTGAGAGGTCGAACAAATTGAAAGGAAGAATGCAACGAAGAAGAACAAAGTTGCAAACAATCCGTTTAGAAAGAGGAATAAGAAAGAACCGATTCCGGTAGCACTCCGGTTGAAAAGAGATGAAAGACTTGATAAGATGAAAGAACTTGAAAAGGGGCACGACACTCCAGTTGGATGGATAAGCAAGGAAAAAAATTATCTTGGCAAACGAGATGATAGGACGAAGAGAGCAACGTCACAATGCCTCCGGAACGAAAGAAAAGAAGGTAGATCGTCAGAATAAGAGATTGGAGAAAGAAATGACAACTCTCGCAAATAGAATTGAAAGAGCATGCCTACGAAGAAAAAGTTGAACGGAGTTGTTGGAGAACCAACAATGAAAAGAGTAAGCTTGTTGTGGGCTTATGGAAAAACATCTCAAAACTATGAGGTGAAATTCTGCCACCAATGAAAAATAATATATTGGATTGGTATCAACAACAAGACGAGAAACTTATTTCACCGGGAGGATAAAAGAAGAACTTGGGTCATTTATGAGTACCATGATAGCAACAATCCTTAGGGAAAGCTTTAGGTGAAACATGACACAAGAAAACTCCAACGAAAAGATTGATGGGTTTAAATATCTCATTCTTGAAGAATGATATATTACCACCTCAAAAGATAAGGGAGACACAAATCCACTATGGATTGCAAGATAAAGAATGTTTTAGCTCCTCTGAAAGAATGTTGATGAACACTTCGAGAAGGAAATTAAATCGTTGATGAAACCATCATGTAGAGCCTCCATGAAGAACTCCGGTAACAAAAGGATGATCAAACGGAAGGAAAGAGAAGTTGAAAACACAAGGTGAAGCCTTGCGATGATTTAGATGAATCTTCACGATGATATAATGCAGAAAAGCTTGGGACTTGAAAGTGCTAGTGATCGACTAGAGGGGGGGGTGAATAAGCGATTTTTTGAATGTCTTCAAAACAGGGAAGTTTTGAAGACAAACGATAGAAGTAAACCTATTACCACGCAGCGGAAGGTAGACTACACTAGGCAAACCTTAGTCAAGTACTCAATGAAGTGAAAGCACAATGACTAATAGCAGCTAGGTAGTAAGGATCAGGTAGGAAGATATTGTGAAGCCAATCAGAACAAGCAGTCACTCAGTGAAGACAAAAGATAATGCAATCATGAAATGACTTCACAAGGACCAACAGTAAGTAAAGGGAAGGGAAGGATGAAACCAGTGACTCGTTGAAGACAATGATTTGTTGGACCAGTTCCAGTTGCTGTGACAACTGTACGTCTGGTTAGGGCGGCTAGGTATTTAAACCTGAGGACACACAGTCCCGGACACCCAGTCCTGAACACGCAGCTCAGAACCCTTAGTCCTCACCGTATTCCCCTTAAGCTAAGGTCACGCAGACCTCGCCCAATCACTCTGGTAAGTCTTCAAGGTAGACTCCCAAACCTTCACAGACTTCATTCACCGGCGATCCACAATGACTCTTGGATGCTCAGAACGCGACGCCTAACCGGCTGGAGGATTCACAGTCCCCGAGTGTAATAAGTCTTCAGATCACACAGACAGGACGACTTAAGTGATGCCTAACACTCTTTGGCTCTGGGTGGTTAGGACTTTATCCTCGCAAGGAATTCTCTCTCAAAGGCTTCGAGGTGGGTTGCTCTCAAACGATAACAGCCGTACTTTAACTCTAAGCAGCCAACCGTTTATGGTTGTAGGGGGTGGGCTATTTATAGCCACTAGGCAACCCGACCTGATTTGTCCGAAATGACCCTGGGTCACTAAGGAACTGACATGTGTTCCAACGGTGAGATTTCAAACACACACGGCAACTTTACTTGGGCTACAAACAAAGCTGACTTGTCCAACTCTGGATAAGATTCGCTCTCATAGTCTTCACTCGAAGACATAGGATTTTGGTTAAGCATCACTTCAGTCATTTTGACTGGTTCTCTTGGACCCCACTTAACAGTACGATGGTTCCTATGACTCAACAAAGAATAAAAAGAACTACGAAAGATCTAAGTCTTCACGCTCCATAGTCTTCATGCAATGTATTCTCTTGTCATAGTCTTCAATGTGAATGTCTTCACATACCACCTTTGACTTTAGTGTCTTCATACATTTTTAGGGGTCATCTCTGGTAGGAAAACCGAATCAATGAGGGACTTCTACCTGTGTTATCCTGCAATTCTCACAAACACATTAGTCCCTCAACTAGGTTTGTCGTCAATACTCCAAAACCAACTAGGGGTGGCACTAGATGCACTTACAATCTCCCCCTTTTTGGTGATTGATGACAAACTAGTTGAAGTTTTCAACAGGGAATATAATATGTGAAATTGTAAAGGATAAGGAATTGTCTTCATAAGTTGCAAGGGATCCCCCTGAAGATTTGCATATAAGTAATTTGCTTTTGGAATGCAAATGCACATGGCAGGTTGTACTTGTGGAGATCCTCTTCAACTTATGATGACAATTCATCACGCATGAAAAGTATGTGAAGATAATGACATGCATAATGGAAAATGGACGTCTGCAAAATGATCTAAGTGCAGAATTTATCGTCGCACATGCGGAATTTATCATCGCATCACAAAGTAGCAAATAAGTAGCAGACGACCATCGAGTTTAAGTGTTACAACTCAAAGAACCAAATGTATCAAAACGAGAGTTATAAACACTAGGCAAAACATAAAGTAACCGCCCATATGGACCCGCTTGAAGACTATCAACCTCATATGCTTCTCCCCCTTTTGTCAGTAATGACCAAAAAGGTTTGAAGACATAGAGCATCTACTCGTTCCCATGAGGAGTAGGTGAAGTAGCAAGGTCGTCGGTGTTGTTAGGCGGTCCAGACGAGCACGGGGCAGTGTCGATGCATGCTGAAGGAGGGGGCAGTGAAGTAGCATCGTCTTCGTCCTCGATCACTCTGGCATTCACAGTTGCCACAGAGGAAGAGAACTCAGAGTCTTCAAGTGAGGGAGTTCGTCGCAGCACAGCCCTTCGGGGAGGTGTGGAGCAAACTTGAAACGTTCAGAGAAGCCATCCTCTTGAAGATCATCCTCAGAGCACATAAGCGTCAGCCCTTTCCATGTATGCCGACAAGTTTCATGGGCAACAATGACATTCTTGGTGGCAAGGTTGCGAATGTGGTTGACATCCACCAAGAGGCCGTGCATTTGGCGCTTCAGCCAGTCATGATGCCTATCCTGTTTCTGATGAAGAGCAACAAGAAGCTCTCGGTCATTGAGAACACGAGATCGCTTCTTGGGCCGTTGGGCAATAGTGCTTTCAGTGGCTTTAGTGAGGGCACGATGAGGTGCGCGTGTAGTGCCAGCCAGAGGATAAACACGAGTGACTGCTTCAACTCCTTCAATGTTCTAAGAGAAACTTTGATGCTCCGCATTTTAAAGACTAAGAGGCTCCTTGGAAGGCTCTGGATAGAGGGCTTCAACGGACATATCCACGTCAGGCATAAAGATCCGATGAGTGCGAGCAGAGGGATGATATGAGATAGCTGAGTGGAGTATGATTAGCCGCATTATCCATGGAGCGTATAACTTCAAGCCAAAAAGATCAGATCCTGAAGCAGCAAGTTGGTGGATGAAGAAGTCTTGTGCGTTGAAACATTTGCTGTGAAGAATATAGAAGACCAAAGTCTTCATTGCACCTTCCAGCTTTGCATATGGGGAATGTCCTTTGATGGGCCAGAGAGTTCGCCTTATAATGTGATAGATAGTCCGTGGCAGATACTCAAGGTCTTCAACAAGAAACTCCTTAGGATAGGCAACATCTGGAGGCAAAGTCTTCATCATACTGAGCATCTGACTCATGTATGGTTCATGCTTCTGAAAGATGCTCTCCATGGCTTCACTGTGAAGCTGACAGCCAGGTTCATAGAGATCTCCAGGAGTGGTCAGACCAGTGAGCTCAATGATGTCAAAGGCTTTGGCTTCGTGATGAACATTTCCTGTCATCCACTCAAGGACCCAAGTCTTCGGATCTCTGTTGTAACCACGTATGTGAAGAGTGGCATAAAATTGGAGCAGCAACTCTTCGTTCCAGCGCTCTTGGTCGGTGACGAAAGGTAACAATCTGACCTCTTTGAAGCAATCCAGAGCTTCTTCCAAGCAGGGCAGACCAACTATTGCTTCGGTGTCAAGACGCATATGTGGGAAGATGCGACCTTGATTGTACAGAACGCATGAGTAATAGCTTCGCTGCGGATAGCTCCAGAACCGATCTGAAGATATTCGTTCCCTTGAGTAGGGGTTCTTGGAGCTATTGAAGAAGGTGTTGTCTGCTTTGAAGCCGTTGACATTGAAGGATCCAGGTGCTGATGCAGGACTTGGAAACCTGGGCAACCATGGCATTGGCTTCTGTACCTGAGGCCTATGCTCAATATGATAGTCAAACTAAGGACCAGCAGCAGGCACAGGAACAGGAGCCGTAGCATCATTGGCTTCGCTGACATCTGGTTCATGGGCTGGTGAAGGCTCCACATTTTCTTCAGCCATGACGACGTCAGTGGCTTCATTCATGTTGGTGGTGGCAGCCTCAAGATTTTCTACCTCCACTTGATGAGCTGGAGGGTCGGGCACAGACACGTTCTCCTCGAGAACAACTTCTTCAGTAGTTGGGGGAGTGGGAACACGTTCTTCTTCTTGGGTGTCATCGGCTGATGCAGCCGGAATGTCTTCAGCAGCTTTAGCTTTAGACTCGGAGACTGGAGGCCTTGGTCCTTTGCGAAGCCTGCGTAACGCTGGCGACGCCTTTGGAGATGGAGTTGGCTGGGCCTCAAGGTCATCTTCTTCTTGTTGTTGTGGGTGATCAGCCCATGATGCATCCTGAGCAGTTGGCTTCAGAGGACAACCAATGCTAATGAGTTCACTGTGCATAAGCATGGGCAATGATACCTGTTGGTGCTCGATCTGAGGAAGAACTACATCATCTTCAACATTGTCATGGTGACCAATGTCTTCAGGAGCGGTGGGATCGACTGCTGGAATGTCTTCAGCTGTATGAGCCTCTGTCGAAGCAGACTCATGGACAATCAGTTGGCGCTCTTGGTGTGTAGATGCAGGGCGAACCATTGAGATAGGTTCAACAACCAGGGGCTCTGTGGGAGCAGCCCATTCCTTCTTGGTCTTCCGCTTCTTCTTGGAGGGAGCAGCATCAGAGGCTTCAGAATGTTTCCTCTTTCTGGCTTTAGCCTCAGCAGTCCTCGTCTTCTTCAGTTCTGAAGCGGTTGACCTGGCCTTTGGCTTCGAGCCAGCCATGCTGGCTGGGAAGACAATGGGATGTGCTTCCTGCCTTGGTGCGTCGGGTGCGGCCACAGCTGGCTTCTTCTTCTGCTTTGCAGCCATCCTGGGGTCGATGCCAGGACGACCAAGGGCCTTGTGCTTCTCAGCCTCATTGTAGTCTTGCACACTCTTGTCAGCCAGGATCTTCATGCGCTCACGAGAACCTTGAGCTTCTGCACGTTTCTTGAGAAAGGCTTCTTTGAGATCGTGTAGCATAATCTTGAAGTTTTTCACCTCTTGCACGCTGAGCTTGGCCATGTGCTTCTTGAACTGGGCTTTCTCAAACTCAATCTTTTGCTTCAGTTCGATGATGCGCTGAGCTAGAGCTAGCTCTGAAGCAATGGCGCCATGGAAGGCGACACTGAGGCCAATTGGAAGTTGCAGATCCTCAAAGCTGAGGTTGGGCGTGTCAAACCACTCATCAATGAAGTTGTGGATGATTGCCACATCAAAGAGAGGCAGATCATTGAAGATTTCTGCTTCTTCTTTGCTCTTGATCAGTTGCTCAAGGGCGTCATCTGCAAGATCTTCATCACTGGACAGATCAATAGCGTCGTTGCGCAGAATAGCAGCAGCAGTCAGTTCTTGGCTGGTGTGTTGCAAAGGCATCTTGACTTTCCAGGGCTTGGAGATGCGTGACAAATCTTCAGACTGCACACTGTCTTCAGGAGGTGCAGTAGCCAGTGGCTTCGCCCGTGAGATTTTCGGTGCTGAGGCAGGCTTTGAAGCTTTAGGATGCTTCAGTTTCTTTGGCTTCGACGCTGCAGGCGCTTCATCAGATTCAGCGTCATCTGCAGGCTCATCCACGGCTGTCCCTTGAACCACGATATGAGTGATGAGACCTTCCAGGTTGTAGAAGGGCCCAACAAGATTGGGTTCAGCTTCGCGGGTGCCATCGGCACGGGGAGCAGAGGGACCAGGGTTGAAATCTAATCCCAATGACTTCTTGTTCTGCTTCGCCGAATTCTGGGCAAACTGGAAGTTGCGCTTGAACAGATTGTCGTCACGACACCATAACAGCGACGATGGGTCAGCATCCGCAGGCTGTGGTCCACGGACCATGCAGGGATAGAAGCCTTGTACAATGGCTTCATCTCTGGACCTTGGTTGAAGATTTTTGTATAGGATGTCTCCCCATGGTCGCTTGATGGCATTCTTCTCAGCATATTCCTTTGTCACAAACCTGTACTTGAACCACTGTTCTGCCCAATATCGTCAAATCCATTGGATTCGTGTCTTGCGCTGATTGTAATCCTCTTCAGGATCTGTCTTGTACAGCTCTGAGAGGTCATCGGGCAGATCTCTCGATGTTTCTCCTTGATGCTTTATGCCACCCTTCCTTGCTGATTTCTCTGCAGCCATTAACTTTAAACTGAATGGCTTCAATACGTTCAAAGGCTTCAAAGGCTTTCGCTTGCTGGACAAACAGGAACTGGCTTCGGGAGAATTTATATGGTGCTGTAAGAATTCTGCAAATGAATGCAGACTATGAGAACCAAGGGATTCTCCCATGGACATGTACCTGTGACAGCATTAAGGTGCGAGGGAAGGGGAAGAGGTCATATGCATTCTCAGAAGATTTTGAAGATACATCAGTTTAGAAGACATTGACCTCATCGTGCAAAGACATTCACTCATAGACAAGGAGTTGGTTCCAAATTTGTACGAATCCACGGATCAGTACAAGTGAGGAATCTAACTACTTTGTGAAGCATAAGTGAATACTAGGCATATTATGAGATGCAGTATGAAATAGATCCAACTTGTGTGAACAAGAAACTGCTTGTGGTAGAAAGTGATGAATCTATAGGATCAAAGGGGCCGTAAAAAGGAAGTTTTATTTACCACACGAAGAACTGCTAGACGGAGTGGAAGAGGAGGCCGAGAAGTTTGATCGTCCGTGCCCTAACTTGGCGATGGAGGACACCTACGGCGACGGCGGAGAAGACGATGTCCGCGGTCGGCGTGAAGACGGCGTCGGAGAGGTTGCGGCAGCTAAGCGCGTCATCGCCGACGTCGTCGAGGGCTAGCGGTGGTGCTAGGGTTCGTGCGAGAGTGGAAGAAAGGATAATGACTGAGGTGAGGCGTGTATTTATAGGGACAGGGACGGCTCAGTGTTATTACACAGGTGCCCCTGGCGATTCACATCTGAGGAACACGTGGCCATCATGCAGCATATCGGAGGTTGTTCCACGTCCCACGCACGCCTGGATTGTCGGGTGGTCATTCCCACTTCTCCGGGTTTCAGGTGAAGGAATTAGCATTGAAAGTGGACTTAATGTTTGTCTCTGTATCTTCTGCTGACAAGGACGTAGAGAAGACATTTGATAGTTTCAAGAGAATGCATATTATTTGGAGAGATAGAGTTCGAGATAGAAAACATAGAGAGGTTAGGGTCCGATCACATTCACTTAGTTCAAAAGATTCAACAAGAAGACATAGCTATAAGTGAATGCTGTAGAGGACAAAACACTAGTATATATATATAATCAACATAGTGAAGATAATCATGAAGACATGTTGAGATTGAAGCCAAACCAAATGTGAATACGTAGCAAATGTAACGCCATGAGTGAAACACTTCAAACAGAACATTTGGTGGTGGCGTTACCCACCGTATAGGAAGTATTAGACCCAGACACGGCGCACAATTATCGTGGCGCTCCGAAGTCAAATTCCTCATTAATGTATTCACACTTAGAATGTATGTCTTCATTGATTGAAGATATACTTTACTTCGTGTGTTGCACATCTAAGTCATCAATATGCATAAGTGTTAGGATGTGTGCCTGATCACAGGATATTTGAGGATTCCAAGATATTTAGCTCACACCGTAACTTGCAAAATCTCTTCTCATCCAAGGGCTTGGTGAAGATATCTGCCAATTGCTCTTCGGTTTGACGTGTATGATATCAATATCTTCCTTCACAACATGATCTCTAAGAAAGTGATGACGAATCTCAATGTGCTTTGTCTTTGAGTGCTGAACTGGGTTGTTGGCAATCTTGATGGCGCTTTCGTTGTCGCAGTAGAGTGGCACTTGCTTCAGATGAATGCCATAGTCTTTGAGTGTTTGCTTCATCCACAGAAGTTGAGCGCAGCAAGATCCAGCAGCAATGTATTCAGATTCAGCAGTGGAGAGAGATACACAGTTCTGCTTCTTTGAAGACCAACATACAAGTGATCGTCCCAGAAAATGACATGTGCCTGATGTAGACTTGCGATCCACCTTGTCACCAGCATAATCAGCATCCGAGAATCCAACCAGATCAAACTCTGAGCCCTTTGGATACCATAATCCTAGAGTTGGGGTGTAAGCCAAATATCGAAGAATTCTCTTCACAGCTAAGTGATGCGATTCCTTTGGTGTCGCTTGGAATTGAGCACACATGCAAACACTAAGCATAATATCTGGCCTAGATGCACATAGATAAAGTAAAGAACCAATCATGGAGTGGTATACCTTTTGATCGAACTCTTTACCATTGTCGTCGGGACCCAGATGATGTTTGGCTGGCACCAGCGTCGTGAAGCCCTTGCAGTCTTGCATACAAAACTTCTTTAGGCAATCTTTGAGGTACTTCTCTTGAGATATAAAGATGTTGTTGCGTTGCTGACGTATTTGAAGACCAAGGAAGAACTTCAGCTCACCCATCATGGACATCTGATATTGCTCTTGCATCATATATCCAAACTCTTCACTGTATTTCTGATTGGTGCAGCCGAAGATAATGTCATCCACATATATTTGGCACACAAACAGTTCACCATCATATGTCTTCGTGAAGAGAGTGGGGTCGAGGGAACCAGGTGTGAAGCCTCTGCTCTTCAGGAAGTATTTGAGTGTGTCATACCAAGCCCGAGGGGCTTGTTTGAGGCCATACAGTGCCTTGTTGAGCTTGTACACCATGTCAGGATGTTTTGGATCTTCAAAACCAGGTGGTTGTGCAACATACACCTCTTCTTCAATCTTGCCATTGAGAAAGGCACTCTTAACATCCATTTGATACAAGGGAATATTATGATGATTTGCATAGGCCAGCAGTATGCGGATAGCTTCAAGTCTAGCCACAGGAGAAAATGTTTCATCAAAGTCAATCCCTTCAACTTGAGTGTATCCTTGCGCAACGAGACGAGCTTTGTTTCTGACAACTTGACCATGCTCATCTTGCTTGTTGTGATATATCCATTTGGTGCCTATTATATTGTGCTTCCGAGGATCAGGACGCTTAACCAGTTCCCATACATTATTCAACTCAAATTGTTGAAGCTCTTCTTGCATAGCTTGAATCCATTCAGGTTCCATGAAGGCTTCTTCAACTTTCTTGGGTTCTGTTATTGAGACGAATGCAAAGTGTCCACAGAAATTTTCTATCTGTGTTGCCCTTGAACGAGTGAGTGGACCTGGTGCATTGATGCTATCAATTATTCTCTCAATCTGCACTTCATTTGCAACACGAGGATGTACAAGACGAAGATTTTGCTCTTGCTGATCATTCTCATTGTTAGAGGGATTGTCTTCAGGCTGAGCATTGTCTTCAGGTTGATCAGGTGTGGAGATGATAAGTTCCTCTTCAGGTTGAGCTTCAGAAGGTATGATTTCTCCAGTTCCCATAAGTTTGACTGATTCACTGGATGGAACTTCATCCAGCACATTTGGCAGGTGCTCTCTTTATGAGCCGTTAGTCTCATCGAACCGCACATCCACTGTTTCAACCACTTTATAATGAAAGAGATTGAAGACTCTGTAGGAGTGCGAATCCTTTCCATATCCAAGCATAAAACCCTCATGTGCTTTTGGTGCAAATTTTGAAGTGTGATGTGGATCCTTGATCCAGCACCTGGCGCCAAATACTCTGAAGTAACTGACATTTGGCTTCTTGCCAGTAAGGAGCTCATAAGATGTCTTGTTCAGAAGCTTGTGAAGATAAACACGGTTGATTGTATGGCATGTAGTATCAATGGCTTCGGGCCAGAACTTTCTTGGAGTCTTGTATTCATCAAGCATCATCCGGGCCATCTCAATAAGTGTTCTATTCTTGCGCTCGATGACGCCATTCTGTTGTGGCGTGTATGGGGCTGAGAATTCATGTGTGATGCCCAAAGTATCAAGATATGTATCCAGGCCAGTGTTCTTGAATTCAGTGCCATTGTCACTTCTGATGTGTTTTATCTTGGCGCCATAGTTGTTCATTGCTCGATTGGCGAAGCGTCTGAAGACATCCTGCACTTCAGTCTTGTAGAGGATTATATGCACCCAAGTATATCTAGAATAATCATCAACAATGACAAAGCCATAGAGACAAGCAGTAGTAGTAAGATTTGAGTAATGAGTGGGACCGAAAAGATCCATGTGGAGCAGTTCGAAGGGTCGAGTCGTTGTCATGATTGTCTTCGAGGGATGCTTGGCCCTCGTCATCTTTCCTGCTTCACAGGCACCGCATAAGTGATCTTTCTTGAACATGACGCCCTCGATGCCTATGACATGCTTCTTCTTTGCAAGGGTGTGCAGGTTCCTCATGCCAGCATGCCCTAGCCTTCGATGCCAGAGCCAACATTCTGAAGATTTTGCTAGAAGACATACGGCAAGCTGTGGTCCTGCTGAGAAATCTACCACGTACAAATCATCTTTCCGATACCCTTCAAACACTAGAGACTTGTCAGATTCCATTAGAACAAGGCAACGATATTTTCCAAACATCACAATCATGTTTAAATCACAAAGCATTGAGACAGACATTAAGTTGAAACCAAGGGATTCAACAAGAACGACTTTATCCATGTGTTGATCCTTTGAGATTGCAACTCTACCTAGACCCAATACATTACTTTTACCAGTGTCAGCAAACGTGATGTGACTTTTGTCGGATGGACGTAAGGTTGAGTCCATAAGAAGGCTTCTCTTGCCAGTCATGTGATTGGTACACCCACTATCAATAATCCATTCTGAAGCTGCTGGTGTCGTACCCTACAATGCATTTAGGGGGATAGGCTTCACGAAGAGAATTGTGAAGCAAAAACATTTGATGAACCAGTGGGTTTTGAAAGCTTATATCAAGATTTGGACTGATAGGGCAAGTAGCAAGCGATTCAGGAACAAAGTACATAATAAGACCATTTGGGCATTTGATCTTGCGCCCTACAAGATGTTTAAGGTCCCTAGCAATAGCGTCAAATGATTTTGGTTTTCTGCTGGAGACCTTTCCCTGCAAAATACAGTTAAGCTTTCTTAGCACCCACATCTTCAAGGGTGGCTTTGAAGCAATGAGTCTAAGTGCAGCATCTGAGAACTTTGGCTTTGGAGCCCTAGCAAAAAGTCTTGCAGGTGGACAATAGTACTCATAAGAATAAGCAGAATAGTTCTTGATCTTATGAACATGGCGGTTTGATGAACCGCGCTCATATTCATAGGCCTGAGTATGGCTTCCCCGCAAAACATTTGCGTTAGTGCGACTCCGGTGAGTCCTCTATCTGTATGAAGCCTTTGGACCATATGAAGCCTGTGGTCTGGGGTTTGTCTTCTTCACCTGTGGTGTCATGATGACATTCACAGGAAGATTCTCCAAACACCTTTTTGGCACCCAGATCTTCTTCATAGGCGGTCCATTCCAGCAGTCAGTACCAATATACCTGGCAAACACTTCACCATTCTGATTCTTAAACAGTTTGTAGTTTGCATCAAAGGATTCATCAATAACAATGGGATTAGCACAAGTGAAGCCAAATAGCGTGGATGGATCCACTGAAGGTTCCTTTGCAGCAACCCATGTGGTTTTGGGGTACTGCTCAGGTTTCCAGTAAGAGCCATCGGCATTCATTTTCCTTTCGAACCCAACACCCTCTTTCCTAGGGTTTCGGTTCAGGATCTGCCTTTTGAGGACATCACATAGTGTCTGATGCCCTTTGAGACTTTTGTACATCCCTGTTTCAAGCAGTGTCTTCAACCTAGCATTCTCATCAGCAATAGCAGTGGTATCCTCAGCAGAGGGGTTAGTTACCACATCAACAGGTGAAGATATTGCAACAGTAGCAGCAGTAGAACATTCAGCAACGGAAGTAGCGTTATCACGCTCAATGCATTTAAGACATGGTGGTTCAAATCCTTCCTGAGCTGAACTGATCTGTTTGGCGCGAAGTGACTCGTTTTCCTTTTGAAGATCTTCATGAGCCGCTCTCAATTTCTCAAGGTCTTGCTTCCTTTGAAGATAATCATAGGAAAGCCTTTCATGAGTTGTCGAGAGCGTTTCATGACGACTTTCAAGTTCCTCATACTTAACGTGAAGATTTTTTATGTCTTCAATTAAGGACTGAGATCGAGTCATTTCAGCATCTAACAGATCATCGCTTTTGTCTAACAGTTTTTGAATGTGTTCCATAGCTTTCTATTGTTCAGTTGCAATTTTAGCAAGTGTTTTGTAGCTAGGTTTGGAATCACAATCAGATTCATCGTCACTAGATGTTTGATAGTGAGTAGTGCGTGTGTTTACCTTGGCACCGCGTGCCATGAAGCATTAGGAAGGAGAGGAGTAGTCCTTGTCATTTTCATCGGTGTCGGTGATGAAGTCATTGTCTTCAGTGTTGAAGATGGACTTGGCAACGTATGCTGTAGCCGGACTCGCAACGCCATAATCAGACTCCTCCTTAGACTCCACCTCCGCCTCCTCAGAAGCAGACTCCTCCTCAGAATCCATTTCCTTGCCAACAAATGCACGTGCCTTACCAGATGAGTTCTTCTTGTGTGATGAAGACTTTGAGGAAGACTTGGAAGAAGACTTTGAGTATTTCTTCTTCTTCTTGTCGTCAGAATCATACTCTTTGCTCTTCTTCTTCTTCTTCTTGTTCTCATTGTCCCACTTTGGACACTCAGAGATGTAGTGGCCAGGTTTCTTGCACTTGTGACATGTTCTCTTCTTGTAGTCATGAGCAGAAGCTTCATCATTCCTTGAGCTTGATCGTGAAGACTTTCTGAACCCTTTCTTCTTGGTGAATTTTTGGAACTTCTTCACGAGCATAGCAAGATCCTTTCCAATGTCTTCAGGATCATCAGAACTGCCGTCAGATTCTTCTTCAGATGAGGAGACAACTTTTGCCTTCAAGGCACGAGTTCGCCCATAGCTGGGACCGTAGATGTCTCTTTTCTCAGAAAGCTGAAACTCGTGTGTGTTGAGCCTCTCAAGTATGTCAGACGGATTGAGTGTCTTGAAATCAGGGCGTTCTTGAATCATCAGGGCTAGGGTGTCAAACGAACTGTCAAGTGATCTCAGGAGTGTCTTGAAGACTTCATGCTTGGTGATCTCAGTGGCGCCGAGGGCTTGAAGCTCATTTGTGATGTCAGTGAGTCGATCGAATGTGAGCTAGACATTCTCATTGTCATTTCTCTTGAAGCGGTTGAAGAGGTTGCGAAGGACACTGATTCTCTGATCTCTCTGGGTGGAGACGCCTTCGTTGACCTTGGAGAGCCAGTCCAAGACTAGCTTGGATGTCTCCAACGCACTCACATGGCCATACTGTCCTTTGGTCAGATGACCATAGATGATATTCTTGGTAGTAGAGTCCAGTTGAACGAACTTCTTGACATCAGCAGCAGTGACACCTTCTCCAGCCTTAGGAACGCCGTTCTTGACGACATACCATAGGTCGACATCAATGGCTTCAAGATGCATGTGCATCTTATTCTTCCAGGAGGGATATTTAGTTCCATCGAAGACGGGGCACGCAGCGGAGACTTTGATTATCCCTGCAGTCGACATAGCTAAAACTCCAGGTGGTTAAACTGAATCACACAGAACAAGGGAGTACCTTGCTCTGATACCAATTGAAAGTGCTAGTGATCGACTAGAGGGGGGTGAATAGGCAATTTTTATGAAAGTCTTCAAAACAGGGAAGTTTCGAAGACAAACGATAGAAGTAAACCTATTACCACGCAGCGGAAGGTAGACTACAGTAGGCAAACCTTAGTCAAGTAATCAATGAAGTGAAAGCACAATGACTAATAGCAGCTAGGCAGTAAGGATCAGGTAGGAAGATATTGTGAAGCCAATTAGAACAAGCAGTCACTCAGTGAAGATAAAAGATAATGCAATCATGCAATGACTTCACAAGGACCAACAGTAAGTAAAGGGAAGGGAAGGATGAAACCAGTGACTCATTGAAGACAATGATTTGTTGGACCAGTTCTAGTTGCTGTGACAACTGTACGTCTGGTTAGGGCGGCTAGGTATTTAAACCTGAGGACACACAGTCCCGGACCCCCAGTCCTGAACACGCAGCTCAGAACCCTTAGTCCTCACCGTATTCCCCTTGAGCTAAGGTCACGCAGACCTCGCCCAATTACTCTGGTAAGTCTTCAAGGTAGACTCCCAAACCTTCACAGACTTCGTTCACCGGCGATCCACAATGACTCTTGGATGCTCAGAACGCGACGCCTAACCAGCAAGAGGATTCACAGTCCCCAAGTGTAATAAGTCTTCAGATCACACAGACAGGACGACTTAAGTGATGCCTAACACTCTTTGGCTCTGGGTGGTTAGGACTTTATCCTCGCAAGGAATTCTCTCTCAAAGGCTTCGAGGTGGGTTGCTCTCAAACGACAACATCCGTACTTTAACTCTGAGCAGCCAACCGTTTATGGTTGTAGGGGGTGGTCTATTTACAGCCACTAGGCAACCCGACCTGATTTGTCCGAAATGACCCTGGGTCACTAAGGAACTGACATGTGTTCCAACGGTCAGATTTCAAACACACGCGACAACTTTACTTGGGCTACAAGCAAAGCTGACTTGTCCAACTCTGGACAAGATTCGCTCTCATAGTCTTCACTCGAAGACATAGGATTTTGGTTAAGCATCACTTCAGTCATTCTAACTGGTTCTCTTGGACCCCACTGAACAGTACGATGGTTCCTATGACTCAACAAAGAATAAAAAGAACTACGAAAGATCTAAGTCTTCGCGCTCCATAGTCTTCATGCGATGTATTCTCTTGTCATAGTCTTCAATGTGAATGTCTTCACATACCACCTTTGACTTCAATGTCTTCATACATTTTTAGGGGTCATCTCTGGTAGGAAAACCGAATCAATGAGAGACTTCTACCTGTGTTATCCTGCAATTCTCACAAACACATTAGTCCCTCAACTAGGTTTGTCGTCAATACTCCAAAACCAACTAGGGGTGGCACTAGATGCACTTACAATCTCCCCCTTTTTGGTGATTGATGACAAACTAGTTGAAGTTTTCAACAGGGAATATAATATGTGAAATTGTAAAGGATAAGGAATTGTCTTCATAAGTTGCAAGGGATCCCCCTGAAGATTTGCATATAAGTAATTTGCTTTTGGAATGCAAATGCACATGGCAGGTTGTACTTGTGGAGATCCTCTTCAACTTATGATGACAATTCATCACGCATGAAAAGTATGTGAAGATAATGACATGCATAATGGAAAATGGACGTCTGCAAAATGATCTAAGTGCAGAATTTATCGTCGCACATGCGGAATTTATCATCGCATCACAAAGTAGCAAATAAGTAGCAGACGACCATCGAGTTTAAGTGTTACAACTCAAAGAACCAAATGTGAATTTCCTCAATTTAAATGGATCAAAGATCCATGCCATTTATTTAGTTGAGTTTTTTTAAAAAGAGGGTGCAAGATGACATGATGCAATGCACATGATGCAAAGATGAAATGCAACGGACCAAACAAATCACATGATGAAACACGGAAATCATGGAAGGCACCGGAAGCTCCAGACTTGGGGCGTTACAACACTCCACCACTACGAGAGGATCTTGTCCCGAGATTTAGAATGGCACCGGAGGGAAAAACGGAAGAGAAAGAGAAGAGGTAGAACTAAGTTGCTTCTTTGACCAATAAGTGAAACCACGAACCTTGAGAGGTCGAACAAATTGGAAGGAAGAATGCAACGAAGAAGAACAAAGTTGCAAACACTCCGTTAAGAAAGAGGAATAAGAAAGAACCGATTCCGGTAGCACTCCGGTTGAAAAGAGATGAAAGACTTGATAAGATGAAAGAACTTGAAAAGGGGCACGACACTCCAGTTGGATGGATAAGCAAGGGAAAAAATGATCTTGGCAAACGAGATGATAGGACGAAGAGAGCAACGTCACAATGCCTCCGGAACGAAAGAAAAGAAGGTAGACGTCAGAATAAGAGATCGGAGAAAGAAATGACAACTCTCGCAAATAGAATTGAAAGAGCATGCCTACGAAGAAAAAGTTGAACGGAGTTGTTGGAGAACCAACAATGAAAAGTGTAAGCTTGTTGTGGGCTTATGGAAAAACATCTCAGAACTATGAGGTGAAATTCTACCACTAACGAAAAATAATATATTGGATTGGTATCAACAACGAGACGAGAAACTTATTTCACCGGGAGGATAAAAGAAGAACTTGGGTCATTTATGAGTACCATGATAGCAACAATCCTTAGGGAAAGCTTTAGGTGAAACATGACACAAGAAAACTCCAACGAAAAGATTGATGGGTTTAAATATCTCATTCTTGAAGAATGATATATTACCACCTCAAAAGATAAGGGAGACACAAATCCACTATGGATTGCAAGATAAAGAATGTTTTAGCTCCTCTGAAAGAATGTTGATGAACACTTCGAGAAGGAAATTAAATCGTTGATGAAACCATCATGTAGAGCCTCCATGAAGAACTCCGGTAACAAAAGGATGATCAAACGGAAGGAAAGAGAAGTTGAAAACACAAGGTGAAGCCTTGCGATGATTTAGATGAATCTTCACGATGATATAATGCAGAAAAGCTTGGGACTTGAAAGTGCTAGTGATCGACTAGAGGGGGGGGGGTGAATAAGCGATTTTTATGAAAGTCTTCAAAACAGGGAAGTTTTGAAGACAAACGATAGAAGTAAACCTATTACCACGCAGCGGAAGGTAGACTACACTAGGCAAACCTTAGTCAAGTACTCAATGAAGTGAAAGCACAATGACTAATAGCAGCTAGGTAGTAAGGATCAGGTAGGAAGATATTGTGAAGCCAATCAGAACAAGCAGTCACTCAGTGAAGACAAAGATAATGCAATCATGCAATGACTTCACAAGGACCAACAGTAAGTAAAGGGAAGGGAAGGATGAAACCAGTGACTCGTTGAAGACAATGATTTGTTGGACCAGTTCCAGTTGCTGTGACAACTGTACGTCTAGTTAGGGCGGCTAGGTATTTAAACCTGAGGACACACAGTCCCGGACACCCAGTCCTGAACACGCAGCTCAGAACCCTTAGTCCTCACCGTATTCCCCTTAAGCTAAGGTCACGCAGACCTCGCCCAATCACTCTGGTAAGTCTTCAAGGTAGACTCCCAAACCTTCACAGACTTCATTCACCGGCGATCCACAATGACTCTTGGATGCTCAGAACGCGACGCCTAACCGGCTGGAGGATTCACAGTCCCCAAGTGTAATAAGTCTTCAGATCACACAGACAGGACGACTTAAGTGATGCCTAACACTCTTTGGCTCTGGGTGGTTAGGACTTTATCCTCGTAAGGAATTCTATCTCAAAGGCTTCGAGGTGGGTTGCTCTCAAACGACAACAGCCGTACTTTAACTCTGAGCAGCCAACCGTTTATGGTTGTAGGGGGTGGGCTATTTATAGCCACTAGGCAACCCGACCTGATTTGTCCGAAATGACCCTGGGTCACTATGGAACTGACATGTGTTCCAACGGTCAGATTTCAAACACACACGGCAACTTTACTTGGGCTACAAGAAAAGCTGACTTGTCCAACTCTGGACAAGATTCGCTCTCATAGTCTTCACTCGAAGACATAGGATTTTGGTTAAGCATCACTTCAGTCATTTTGACTGGTTCTCTTGGACCCCACTTAACAGTACGATGGTTCCTATGACTCAACAAAGAATAAAAAGAACTACGAAAGATCTAAGTCTTCGCGCTCCATAGTCTTCATGCGATGTATTCTCTTGTCATAGTCTTCAATGTGAATGTCTTCACATACCACCTTTGACTTCAATGTCTTCATACATTTTTAGGGGTCATCTCTGGTAGGAAAACCGAATCAATGAGGGACTTCTACCTGTGTTATCCTGCAATTCTCACAAACACATTAGTCCCTCAACTAGGTTTGTCGTCAATACTCCAAAACCAACTAGGGGTGGCACTAGATGCACTTACAGAACTCCGGAAAAGAAAGATGAAACAAATGAAACCGAGAATTTGATGAGCCTCCGGAATAGGAAATTAATCACTTGGATGAAACGAAGAATAAGAATTACGTTGTGCGCATCCTTCACCAATTTAGATTGATGACAAGCCACGGATTTGGCAAACTACTTATTCTCATTGAAAGAATTAATATAGATATCGCGCCAACTTGGGAAGGTATTGAACGAACCACCGGAAGAGTTGAAACAACGAATAAATAGATATGCTAAAGAAGGAAGAGAAAACTCTTAAACGAACCACCGTAAGAATTGAAAACAACTGAAGAAAAGATAAAGAAGCACCGGGAAGAATTATAAAAAGAACGAAGATACTTGAGACAATCTAGATACATGAGAACGAAGGGATCACAAACTGATTGTAGACCACTTGAACGATGCACCGGTAAGATTGGAGAATGACAACTGAAAGCTGAGAATGAATAAACTTGAATTGATGGACTCCGGATAACAAACTAAGAAGACTTTTGAATTGCTCCGGATAGGTGAAAAGAATTCTCACAATCAAAACAAATTATGAGAGGATGGGAACAAGCTGGAATCACGAATCTTGAAGAGAATGGAGCAAGATTGAGAGAAAAATCTTCTTCGGTCTTCAAAATCTGAGAATGACGACGAGAAACACCACCGAGAATTGTTGAGGCACTCCGAAAGAATCAAAAGCGAAGAGATTGAGCCAACGATGAAAAGAATGTGGACGATCTTGGAGAAAAACATAAGACTTATGATAATTCATTCTTACGTCAAACTTGGGACAGAATTTGAGAATAACTCCGGGAGAATTAGAAGAGTCAGGTAAGATCCTGGAAAAAGACCTATGGGTTAGGGCCCACTCAAAAGAAACACCGTTGAACGATTTAAAAGAGAGAATGCACCGGTTGAATTAAAAGGCTTGAATAAGATAACATCCTCGAAAAAAAGCTTGAATGAAAGCAGAGTGAACACATGAATCTTCGAGATATCTTGAGCACTCCGGAAGAATTGAATATCGAGAAATGAAATATTATGAGGTGCACCGGTATGAGAAGGAATTTGAAACGAGGGAAGGATATGATCAACAAAGCTTGAATTAGTTCCACTGGAGAAGAAAGAGAATGAATAATGATGAACTTGAGGTTCCGTTAGAATCTTCATGAGAATCACCGGATAAGAACATTGAAGGAAAAGAATGGAGAGACTTCACAAGAATAAAATGGATACCTGATGAAGAAATCTGAGTCCTTGAAGAAACAAAGGGTGGGTGGGCGGGAAAAACAAAGGAAACTTGGAAACGGATGAAACAAACACCGTTGAGAAGAACTGATACTTGATCTTGCGGATGTTGAAATGATCGGATCCACTTGAAGAGAAACACACCGGTTGAACATGGTTTACATGACAATCTCGATTATCAAGAAGGATTAGTATTCACATCGGAGTATGAGAACACAGCTTAGGAACAGGTATGGAATCAACATTTGACTTCGAAGCAACTTGAATACCACAACTCAAAACAAAACAAAGAATTGGCTTGCAGAATAAGCCGGAACAAACATATGATAGAGATTTCGTCCGAAGTTTTCGTGGTGGGGCCTACACGGGCTCGATCATACAACACTATCATGTACAAGGCAGTGCACATGACATATGAAGCGTCCCCGAGTCGGCATAGCCAAGGACTCTTTAAGACACAACGAGACCACTGTAAAACCAACCATGAATAGGCGGACCACTAGACGTCGAACCCCAATTCATATCATACATCTGTCGGAAAGATATCCTAAGAGCTACTTCAATTCCCACTTATAAACTCCCGAATTTTTTCCGGTTATGCAATCAGGTGTTGGGGATACAGGGGAAGCATAATATCTCACTCAAAACTAGCAAATCCTACATCCAGCTGTATCCATCCTTCAACACATAACCAAGAAACCTTCAGAAATCGTTTACCTCAACATTCGAAAAGCATCCTACGAGTTATGGCAATACTCCCGAACTCCCGCCCCAGTACTGGGTGGCGTCGAGGTTATCTCACCAACAACTGCATAAAAGAGATTTTCGATGTCGGTGAAACTAAACTCAGGTATTCCAGAACTGCAACGATAAAATTGTGACGACAACACCTCGGAGCTCAACTCCCCGGGACACTGCCACAACCCCTAATGACAGGAGGCACCAAGAACAATGTCCTCATCACAAATCGATCAGAACGATTCCAAGATACCCGCGTGATCCTAAAAAAATTAAGTGAAATTTGAGAAGAGAAGAGTCAAAACTCTACGTCAGGATGCCTCACCAGAGTGACGAAGGGACTGAGGAGTAAAAAGTATTCCTAACTCTCCGATATATATAAATCCTAACTGACTCAAAACATTTCTAGACTCAATAACGCCAGTGATTCGATCAAGCAGGGGGCTCCTAAGGTCGGGGAAGGCTCTGATTACCAACTTGTAACACCCTCGATGCGGCTATATCTCCCATGTGTCGAAGCACGACTTAGAGGCATAGCCGCATTGAAAGCAATGCCGCAAGTGAGGTAATCTTCACACAACCCATGTAATACATAAGGGAAAGAGATACATAGTTGGCTTACAATCGCCACTTCACACAATTACATGAATAAAGCATTACATCAACCAGTTACAATCAAGGCCCGACTACGGAGCCAACATAAAAGAAGACTACCCCAAATGCTACATAGATCCCCGATCGTCCCGATAGGGCTCCACTACTGATCAACTGGAAACGAAACAACACGAAGGACAAGATCTTCATCGAGCTCCACCTTGACCTTGGTTGCGTCATCTACACGGTTCAACGGCACCTGCAAGCTGGTTTGGAAGTATCTGCGAGTCACAGGGACTCAGCAATCTCACACCCTCGCGATCAAGACTATTTAAGCTTATAGGTAAGGTAAAAGGTATGAGGTGGAGCTGCAGCAAGCGACTAGCACATATGGTGGCTAACATATTCGCAAAAGAGAGCGAGAAGAGAAGGCAAAAGCACGGTCGATGAACTACGATCAAGAAGTGATCCTAAAACAACCTACGTCAAGCATAACTCCAACACCGTGTTCACTTCCCGGACCCCGCCGAGAAGAGACCATCATGGTAACACACGCGGTTGGTGCATTTTAATTAAGGTCAACTTCAAGTTTTCTACAACCGGACATTAACAAATTCCCATCTGCCCATAACCGCGGGCACGGCTTTCGAAAGTTCAATACCCTGCAGGGGTGTCCCAACTTAGCCCATCACAAGCTGTCACGGTCAACGAAGGATATTCCTTCTAGCAGGAAGACCCGATCAGACTCGGAATCCCGGTTACAAGACATCCTCGACAATGGTAAAACACGTCCAGCAAGACCGCCCGATGCGCCGACATCCTGATGGGAACTGCACATATCTCGTTCTCAGGGCAACACGGGATAAGCAATCCGTACAACTAAAACCAGCCCTCGAGTTTCCCCGAGGTGGCACTGCAAGGGGCTCTAGTTTGGACCAACACTTAGACAAGCACTGGCCCGAGGGTTTAAAATAAAGATGACCCTTGGGCTGGCCTAACCCAAGGGAAAAGAGGCTAGGTGGCAAATGGTAAAACCAATGTTGGGCCTTGCTGGAGGAGTTCTATTCAAAGCAAACTGTCAAGGGGTTCCCATTATAACCCAACCGCGTAAGGAACGCAAAATCCGGGAACATAACACCGATATGATGGAAACTAGGGCGGCAAGAGTGGAACGAAACACCAGGCATAAGGCCGATTCCACCCTTTACCAAGTATATAGATGCATTAATTAAATAAGAGATATTGTGATATCCCAATAAAATATCCATGTTCCAAACATGGAACCAGCTCCAATCTTCACCTGCAACTGACAACGCTATAAGAGGGGCAGAGCAAAGTGGTAACATAGCCAAACAACGGTTTGCTATGACAAGGTGGGTTAGAGGCTTGGTTCAACAATATGGGAGGCATGATAAGCAAGTGGTAGGTATCGCAGCATAGACATAGCAAAATAGCGAGCAACTAGCAAGCAAAGATAGAAGTGATTTCGAGGGTATGGTCATCTTGCCTGAGATCCCGCAAGGAAGAAGAACGAGTCCATGAAGAAGACAAACAGACGAAGTCGAACGGATCCTCACATATGCAGCGTTATCGGAACTAACCCAAAGAAGCAACATCGGAAAGAAGCAAACAACATAGTAAACAACCACCACATAATCCTGGCATGATGCACAGCCAAGTATGATGCATGTCCGGTTTAATGATACATGTCATGGCAAAGTGCATACACAACTCTACAAGTTAAGTGGAGCTTAATATGCAACGAGTTGCACATTGACGGAACACCACATCAATTATTTAGTTCACTCTCGGTTAGGTACTCAACAATATTAAATGTTGGTTAACATGGCAAGAGGTGAAGCATAACAAAACTATACCATCTAAACAATTGAAATGGGGCCAGATATAATAAACAACGAATCCGGTAGATCCCCATATGCCTTAGTAATTTATTGCAACAACAATTTTAAAACATTTAATTGTTGTTATCATGATGCAGATGACATGAACAAGTTTATGCAATATTTATGAAAATATTGACATGATAAGATATGAGGCATTTGTTGTCGTGACGGAAACGAAAGGGGTGCCACGACAACGAATCCGAAAGTGATGCCACGGCAACATATCGGTCTTTGGTAACTCGATTGAGATACCGATGCAAAGGGGAAGTGTGCGGGAGCCTGTCGTGCAAGATGGTGGGTGATCCCGGTAACCGGGTTCCCCATGAATTAGCAGCAGAAGAGGAGGACCGAGCAAGTGACAACTCAGGCACAATGCAAACACAGGGTGCAACTCATACAACACATGCAAACGTTCACGGATGGTCGTCTCAATGGTTATACCTTCGAAGCGTGCGAACGGGACAGTTCGAGTTCATCGAGGGAAGTAGAGGAAGTAGTCGTTCACAGGTCGTCGAGGGAAGTAGTGGTACTTTTCTGAAGAGGAACTTGATGAACCCAACATCTCCAAGGCGACGGTAGTTGTACACGGCAACGGTAACTTGTAGGGTCGTCCATTTCATGGTACTTAGGTGAATCCACGAGAAATGGTATTCGTACATGATTCATCAAGGAACTTGACGTTTCAGCCTGTAGTCGTTCGAGCGTCCGATGGTAATGGTACTCGGTCGCTTCAAGAGGTACTTGGGGTCATTCGAACTTGCCTATCTCGTCATCTCGAAGGGGTACTTGACGTTCTTAGCGATTCCGAAGACGACGGTAGAGGTACACTTGTTGTAGGGTTACTTGTCGGATCCACGACGACGATAGAGGTACAAACGTTCTCGCGGTACTTGTCGGTCCGGTCTTGATGTAGATGTACATGGCAAACGTAGTGGTACTCGCGGACTTCGGCGGAGGTAGTCGTACACGGTTCGTAGGGGTACTTGACGTCCACGGGGCCGACAGCAGGCGTTCTAGGCATCGGGCGTCCGAGTACTTGGTGAAATCCTCGGAGATGGACTTGGCGGTCGGGGTACGGAGTGGTTGTAGACGTTCTCGAGATGTTATAGGATCGATGGTACTTGGCGGGGAGGTAACCATCGGGCTGCCGTTTGTCGGAAACGAGCTGCACCAAGGAAGATCGAAGCAGCGGCGGCAGCAACAGAGTTGGCCGAAGGGGACGACTCAGGCAGGAGCTCCATAGCACATCGAGGCGACGAGGAGGTCGGGTGGCGGCGATGGGTGGCGCCGGGAAGAGCATCTACAGCAGGGCGTGGAGGGAGGAGTAGCAGAGGAAGGGGTCGCGCGGAGGGGCCATGGTGACGGCGAACCATGAGGCGGGGCGGCGTCGGGCGCACAGGTGGCTGGTCGCCGGCACGTGGAGGAGCAAGGGCGATGTGGACGAGGTGACACAGGGTCGGCGAGGAAGGAGAGGCCGGCAGGGGGTGTGGCCATGATGGGACGCGACTGCTCGTGGAGGACGGCGAGCGCCGGCAATGGAGGACGTGTTGCGGCACAACCTCGTCGGAGCAGGAGGCCAGCTTGGCTGCGCGACATGGAGGCGCACGGGAGGAGTAGAGGTACAGCTAGCGGGCGGAGGAGGCGAAGGACGGCGGCGCTGGTGGGAGAAGGAGGCGGGGCTCGGGGCTCGCGCATGCTGGGGAGCACCTCTCCCTGGCGATGTGTGTGGGAGCGAGGGAATGGTGTGCGAGGCGTGTGTGGCGGCGGAGGGAGGACGAGGGAACGAGTGGTCGAGGGAAGAGAGATAGGGTTTGGATGGATCGGGCTCTGCTGGGCCTAGCAGGCCGGCCTCGGTGCAAAAGGGCCGCGAGAGGCTGGCGGCTGGCCTTGGCCAAATAAGTGGGGAGGGGAAAAGGCCAGGAGGCCTCGGTTGAACTCCTCTCTCTCTCTCTCTTATTTTTAGCAGAAAACAAATAAGGAGAAGAAAAGGAAAAAGGGAGGTTAGGGAAAGAATTTGAGTACGCGGATAAATTTCCCGGACTCGCAAAAATACGGGGAATTTGATAAAAATGGCCTGAGGATTTTTAGAGGAAGAAAAATCCACACGCGTTGGATTTAGCTCGGCAAGTTTTTAATTTCGAAACCCATTCAAATGAACTCCAAATGGGTTGAAATTATAGGAGGTGACCCTACACAATAGATGTGATTTATGGGCAGATTTGGAACATTAATGGAGAAAGTAAAATTGCAAACCCAATTTGCAATTTAACTTAAAAGGTCGAAACGGAAGGGTAGGAGGATGAGTCGGGTAAGGGAAGAGTTGAAGTGTAGTGCAATTGTGTTATGGGTGATTCCGACTTAAAGGAATATTTTATAATAGCTCCCTAAATATTAGGAGGATATGTTATAAAGAGAACTCCCCATGTGAATTTCCTCGATTTAAATGGATCAAAGATCCATGCTATTTATTTAGTTGAGTTTTTTAAAAAGTGGGTGCAAGATGACATGATGCAATGCACATGATGCAAAGATGAAATGCAACGGACCAAACAAATCACACGACGAAACCAGAAAATCATGGAAGGCACCTGAAGCTCCAGACTTGGGGCGTTACAATATGTTCCTCTCGTTTCCTAGATTTTTATGACCATACATGTTATTGTTAGAGTTGATATGAGAACAATTGGCATCTAATGATTGTTAGATTACATATTATGAGCATAACATAATGATTACTATATGTTACTCTCGTTTACAAGATTTTTATAACAACGCATGTTATTGCTTAGAGTTGATATGAGAACAGTAGTAGTAAGTGCTATGGTAGAATATGAGTAGGCGCTGTCATAGCTGTTTTCTCTCATTGTTACATGATGTTTGAACCATGACATATTGCTAGAATATGAAAGCCATTGGCTTATTTTCTAACTTGGGGTATGATTATGACCACGATATTGCAATTCTCTGTCTATGATATGTGTCACTGTTATAATAATCTTAATTCCACACATACTCTGAACATGATTGTTTATTTTTGTCCTTTTGGTCTCCAATTTGAATTGTCGCAGTAGACGCAAATGCGCTAGCCTTCATGATTTTAGGACCTGGAATCATACCAGCCGATGGGTGGTGGTTTATCACTCGTTCAGCTGACGGCGGTCATTTGATGCTCATTCGCACGTACCAAATTGACCAAACCATTACATCAAAACACATGCAGTACAATGCGTGTGGCGTTCGTGGCATTGATGGCTATGGCTGCTTCATGTTCGAGAAAGATCCTAGCTCCGTTGGGCCAGGCGTATTCAACTGGAGGCGGGTTTATAGCCTCGACAACCACTCCTTGTTCCTCGGGCTCAATTATCCGATCATCCAACCAATCATCGATCATATCACTGGCGATGATTACTGTGCTATGCAACTTCCATTCGCGAGGGGGGTCTGTGTTTACACATCATACCATGGGTTTCATGAATCACCATATCCAGAGATTTGTCAACACAGCTTGTTGCGAGATAATCTTCAGTGTGTGAAAGGCATCAAGCTTCCATGCGATGGATGGCTTTTGCAAACCCGACATGCGGCGATGTGGTTCATGCCAACAGCAAATAGGCACAACTTGATTCGTGCTGATATCTAGACTGCTCCATGTATTCTGCTGCTGTAGCACGACCGTCTTTTGTTGGATATTATGTATTGTTGTTAGTTTGAAGCACTCCTCTGGTTTGAAGGATAGATACCTTCCTGGGATCAAGTGCATCCTAACTCACCTGCGTAGGATGTACTGACAATGATGATGGAGATACTATGCAGAAGCCATATACATATATATATATATATATATATATATATATATATATATAGACATATATATATATATATATATATATATATATATATATATATATATATATATATATATATATATATATATATCCGTTAGGCTTCAAGTGCGTACTTGTTAGTTAAACCTATGTATAAATTGTCACACTAAATATGACTAGTAAGTAGTACAGTAGCAGTACTAGTATACATCGGTCAAATTATTCATCATGTCCACACATTGAATTGACGTGACAACACGCTGCGCATGAGGTGACACAAGAATCCCGGCGGTGTGTTCGGGTATTCTGGACATCAGATTTGGAGTACCACTTATCTGTCGAAATCTTTCATCATTCACTTAAAACAGTCGATTGATCATACATTGAGTACCATATAAATGGAATTGCTGATGCAAGTCGAAGAAGGATTGGCCGGTGCTGCCAGCTAGCATCAAGTTCGATCTCACGGATCAGGAGCTGATCCAGCACCTTGAGGCCAAAGTGAGTGCTGACAGCGCGAGATTTCAGTCTCTCATTGATTTATTCATACCAACCATCGATAGCGAGCACGTCATATGCTACACCCAACCTGAGAAACTTCCAGGTAAGACACCGATCGGCTGTCTACTTGCACAAACATATTCCTTTGTTTATAGCTCTATTTTTCTTTTTAGACGCTGACCTGGTGAAGCAATTACAATTTGACAGTTAATAAAAAGTGAAACAAGTGACTGCAACATGCCAAAGATGTTATGAAGATGCCAACTAGGTATACTAAAACCTGTATTCCACAATACTGCAGGTATCACACAGAGTGGCCTAAGGAAGCATTTCTTCCAGCGTAATTTCAGGGCGTTCAAAAGGGGCACGTGGATGCATCGCAAGATACAGTCGGACTGCGGCATGCACGCGATGTGGCACAAGACCGGCAATACCTTGCCGGTGATGGTCAACGGCCGGCAGACGGGCAGCAAAAAAGGTTCTGGTGCTGCACACCAACAAGAACTTCGACCAGCAGAGGACCAACTGGGTGATGCACCAGTACCACCTTGGGGACCTGGAGCAAGAGAAGGAGCGGGAGCTAGTCCTCTGCAAGATTTTCTACCAGACGAACACTAGGGCCAGGAGTAAAAAGATTATAAGTTAGTTTGGTATTGGTAGTTGTACTACCTTGTCATCCGCAAGTTGGTATTGTTGTTAACGATCTTTTGGTATGAACTTGCATTTGCTTCCAGCCATCATGCCGAGGGTCGACGTGGATATAAAGCTGAATCATTTGTTTCGAAACGAATTTTCAGGCACGTCATTTTTATTTGATGGGTAGCATAAGCACCCGCCGTTCGAATTCCCAGTTCTCCAATTTTTTCGAAACAAGTTCATGCACTTATTATCACGATAAAAAAAACAATATCCGTGCTGCATCCCAGTTATCAGTCTGTACTTGCAGAATTCTCTTGTTTATTAAGCACGTATATTGTTATTCAGGTCGAGCAAGTTTCAACTGGGCTGTAGACTGCCCAGGGTTGGTTTTGTTTTTAACAGGCCCAGCCCATGACGACAACGGGGCACAAAGATCCAGCAGGTATCTACTGGCCTCTGGCCCGCCAGCGTTAGTTATATTTGTCTTACAACATCCGCAGGAGGTTTTTTTTGACTGAATCAAACACACATCCTAGTTCTATTTTCCTCTTGAAACGCATGTCCTACACCCGTTTTCTAATCTCTACCTATAGTTTTACTAGTTCATATACACGTATCATTATATTGAAAACACATAAAATTCCCTTTTCATATTTACATCCTTATTTTTGTTGTTTTTTCCCACCCCGCGCTGATTTTTTTACCACTGGTTTTCCCTTAAACCAACTCAATTGTCCCATGTCTTATTTGCTTACAAAAACAAAACGATTTTTTTGGCAAATCAATAAGTTCTTAAATTTTTTTATCATTTCGGGATTACAACAGTTAGGACTCCACCGAAATATGCAAAATAAGGTTGAACTTTTTGACCGTGGTCCTGGGCAGAAAATGGGCTGTAATAAATTACTTAAGAATTAGCAAATGGGCTGCAAATTATAAAAAAATAGCAAATGGGCTTTATATTGTCTGCCAAAGATTTGGAGGCTGACTTGTGGGCCTACTAAGTTCATGCGTACACAAGGTTTCTCAAAAAAGAAACTTAGTCAACAATCGACTCTACCAGCGTCAGACCATTAGATGTCAATCTAACGGTAATCGTGATTTTTCAGTCTGTGATATTAATGCCCCAGCCGCCCAAACCAGCACCGTCGGAACCGCCTGCTCTCGCCTCCCGTGGCCGGCAGTGCTCCCGGGTAGGCCTCACAGCCCCATCATACTCGCATCCCTGGCCTATCTATCCCTCTACTCACCCACACCTCCTGTTATTTTCCGGCGACGGCAGCGGAACTACTCAACCCTCGTACTCTCCACCGCGTGGGCAGCCACTGCCGTGTCTTCCCCGGCTCCGTGTTATTCCCTTCGTAGGCCTCGCCGTCGTCCACCGCCCTGGTGCTCTCGGCGCGGCGTGGTCAACGATGTCCATCCAACGGCCGTAGTGCTTCTTCAACCTCTAGTCTTCTTGCCCCAGCAGCCCAAAGTAGCGCCGGTCGTGCTGCATGCTCCTGCCTCCCGTGGCCGGCTGCTAGGACATCCCTCCACTCACCCACTCACCCTGTTATTCTGCGGCGACGACAGCCTCACACCGCAGCCGAACCAGTGAACCCTCATACTCCTCTCCGCGTGGGCATCCACTGCCGCGTCTTCCCCGGCTCCGCGTCGTCCCCTTCCTAGGCCTCACTATCGTTCTCCGCCGTGGTGCTCTCGGCACGGCGTGGTCAATGTGGTCAACGACCGACTTCCATCGGAAGAGTACTGTACATGGAGAGGCTGACAGCTGGGTCCACGACAGCCGCAAGGAAGTGCCTCCTTATTACGCGCAAAAATAATTATTCCTCCACCTGACAGCAGGGACCCACCGGACGGGCCACCAATATTTCGTGGAAAAAACGTTTCCCCCTTACTACTAGGACCCACCGGACGGGCCACCGTATTTCGCGAAAAAAACGTTTGCCCCTGACTGCTGGGACCCACCGGACGAACCACTGTATTTCGCGAAAAAACGTTCCCCCCGCTGTCAGCTCGGACCCACCGGTAGTGCCTCCTTATTACACATAGAAAAACGAATACTCCCCCTGCTAGCTGGGACCCACCATGGTGGGAGGCTGACTTGTGGGCCTGCCAAGTTGATGGGGACGGAGGGCTTTATCAACTTAGTCAATATAAACAATTCTAGCTCCAGTGACCGTACGATGTCCATCCAACGGCCGTCGTGCTTCTTCAATGTCTGCTCTTCCTGCTCCAATCGTTGAAATAAGCGCTGGCGGGACTGCCTGCTCCCTCCTCCCTACGGCCGGCTCTGCTGCCGCGCAGGCCTCACCGCCCCACCGTACTCCCATCGTCGGCCTAGCCATCCCTCTACTCGCCCACACCTGCTATTATTCTCCGGCGACGGCAGACGAACCAGTAAACCCTCGTACAGTCGTACTCCTCTATGCGTGGGAAACAACTGTCGAGTCTTCCCTGCCTTTGTGTCATTCCCTTCCTAGGCCTCGCCGTTGTCCACCGCCCTGGTGCTCTCGGCGCGGCCTGGTCAACATGGTCAATGACTGACATGCATCTGAAGTGGACTGTACGTGGAGAGGCCGACAGTTGGGTCCACGGCCGCACGCAAGGAAATGCCTCCTTATTATGCACAAAATAATGATTCCTCCACCTGACATCAGGGACCCACCGAAAGGGCCTCTGTATTTCGTGAAAAAACGTTACCGCCGCTGACAGCTCGGACCCTTCCAGCCATATCTTTGCACGCAAGGAAGTGCCTCCTTATTATGCACAAAAAAATGAATACTCCCCCTATTAGCTGGGACCCAGTATAGTGGCAGGCTGACTTGTGGGCCTACTAAGTTGACGGGGACAGAGGGCTTTGTCAACTTAGTCAATATGCATGATTCTAGCTCCAGTGACCGTACGATGTCCATCCAACGGCCGTAGTGCTTCTTCAACCTCTGGTCTTCTTGCTCCAGCCGCCCAAACCAGCGCCGGTCGTGCCTCGTGCTCCTGCCTCCCGTGGCCGGCTGTGATGCGGCGGAGGCCTCACCACCCCCTAGTACTCCCACCGCTGGCCAGGCCATCCCTCTACTCACCCACACCCCCTGTTATTCTGCGGCGACGGCAGCCTCACACCGCAGCGAACCAGTGAACCCTCGTACTCCTCTACGCGTGGGTATCCACTGCCGCGTCTTCCTCGGCTCCGCGTCGTCCCCTTCCTAGGCCTCGCTGTCGTCCACCGCCCTGGTGCTCTCGGTGCGGCGTGGTCAACGTGGTCAAGGAATGGCTTCCATCGGACGTTGACTGTATGTGGAGAGGCTGACAGCTGGGTCCACGACCGCAGCAAGGAAGTGCCTCCTTATTACGTGCAAAATAATTATTCCTCCACTTGACAGCAGGGACCCACCGGACGGGCCACCGTATTTCGCGAGAAAAACGTTGCCCCCCTGACTGCTGGGACCCACTAGCTACACCTTCGCACGCAAGGAAGTGGGTCCGGGCAAAAAAACGATTCGTCTCCCTGACTGCTGGGACCCACCAGCTACATCTTCGCATGCAAGGAAGTGCCTGATAGTCGAGACCCACCTGGTCGAAGCGTACGTAGCGTTGTCATGCTGGTTGCGAACATGTACGTACATACTGGTCGATGTAGAGGCGCGCACGTGTCGTAGTAGAGGCACGCATGTAGCATGTTCACGTACGTACAGCGGCCAGGGTGCAAGAAAGAAAATATGACCACGTATGTGTACATACGGGCGGGGTCTCGTACGCTGTCGGATTTCGGGTTCCGCAGACCCTTGAGGTTCGAACACTGGGGTGCGCACGGAGATTTCGCCTCCTACCTACCTGCACCCCTCCGCCTCGCTAAGATCTAAACTATGGAAAGAACAACACAAGAGACACAGGGTTTATACTGGTTCGGGCCACCGTTGTGGTGTAATACCCTACTCCAGTGTGTTGTGTGGTGGATTGCCTCTTGGGCTGATGATGATGAACAATACAAGAAAGAACAGCCTCGCGAGGGTCTGTTCTTGGCTGGGGAGATGAACTGCTAGGAGGAGTTCAGTCACCCTTCTCTCTCTCTCTCTCTCTCTCTCTCTGATCCTTTTATCCTTTTCGAACCTCCTATCCTCCTCCCACCTCCTTTCGCTCTGTGGGTGGCTGGTCCTATTTATAGAGGCCCTGGTCCTCTTCCCAAATATCGAGCGGGAAGGGAGCCAACAATGGCGGGCTAATTTGAAGGGGGACAACTAGTACTAGCTACCCTGACAAAAGTAGTCTTCGCCTGCACAAAGCTCTGGTGATGACGCCGTCTCGGGCTCCACGATGACCTCCGTCTTGTAGTCCTCATGGTCTTTGTCTCGTTGCACCGAAATGGCAACCTTTGCCTGATGCCTCGGTACTCCGCGGCTGCGCTTCCCCCCTTTGCACCAAAGAGGAAAGGAGGACACTGCGCGGGCTGGCACCCGCCTGGCGCCCTCGGTCGTCATGGCTTGCGTCACGGGCACCTCGTGAGGTACCCCGCCTTGATCTCTCCGCCTCCTCGTGAGCCGGCCTGACAAGGCCGTGCCTGAGGAAGCTTCGCGTCGTCCGCCCCGCGAGGCTTGGCCCCTCGCGAGGGTCTTGGGTTTGTGTTGGTGAAGACGGGCCGCGCTGGGCCCCCTTTTGAGCCACGCCGCAGGCCGCAGGCAGGCAAGTCTGGGGACCCCCGTTCCCAGAACGCCGACAGTAGCCCCCGGGCCCAAGGCGCGCCCGGACTTGGCCGTGCGAGGAGGCGGAAGGGCAAGAGCGAAGCGCCGCGGGCCCTAACAGCCTGCGGCCTTGGGCGCCGCGTGGTGGTTGATTGGACATGGGTGGCACTGTTCCCCCACGCCCTCCTTATTTTGCGCCATGCTAGGCGTACCCGTAGTCGTACACAGCCGTTCCCCTTTCTGTTGCTCGAGAGCCCTCTGTCCTTCCTCCGCTCGAACTCTGGTTTCTGTTTTCAACTCAATCTTGAGCCTCCCCCCTTTCCCATCGCCATGGCTCCGACGAAAAAGGGAAGAGGGAAGAAACCCGTGTCTCCGCCCTGCCCACCGCCATTGGCGGCCCCGGCCGAGGGCTTGGGCAAGGTCAGCTCGGCTCTGGCCACAATCTTCAATGAATGCGGGAGGACGACGGCCTGGCCCACATCCCACTTTTCCATCGACAGGATAGCCACCGAGGTCCCCTATTTTGCCGACGCCCTGTTGGCGGGTCTGGTTCCTCCCTTTTCTGATTTCTTCAATGCCGTGCTTTCCCATTATCAGATCCACATGATGCATCTGGGTCCTGAATCCATCACTCTCCTTTCGGTCTTCGCCTTTGTTTGCGAGGCTATGATGGGCATCCTTCCTTCGGTCGCCTTGCTGCGCCACTTCTTCTCGCTGCGCCTTGTTGACCCTACCCAATGCTGGGCGTGTGTGAGCTTCGTTGCCGCGTCTGAGACGGCGGCCTCTGGGATTGACTTCAAGCTTCCTCCGCCCGCGGCTGGGTTCCGCGAGCGGTGGCTGTATGTGGATGCCGGGGTGCCCAGCCCCCTGCTGTCGGAGCTAACTTCGCCTGCGGTCCTAAATTCGGGCTGGCGCCAGGAGACGCTTGAGAGCCCCCAGCTCGTCTTCGTCTGGCACCGCTTCGCGTTCTTGAGGTCACTTGGCGCGACAACGCCCAAGGTGGTGAAGGAGTTCCTGCTACGCTGCGTTGCTCCTCTCCAGCGCCACTCCCACCGGATGTGGGCCTTCAGTGGGCGCGATGATCGTATGAGGCTCCAGGAAGAGGACCTGACGCCTGAAGTGCTGAGGACGGCGCTCTTGACCCTGACGGGGGACCCCAACCCTGGCAGCATCCAGCAGGGAGGGGCCTTGCTTTACCTCTGCCAGAGCGGGGGCGATTTTCTGAGGCAGATGCCTATCTTCGATGAGTGGGGGCCGCACCCCACCGGCCTCCAGGGGCCTCGCAAGAACCCAGTGATGGTGACTGCCCTTCCAGTCGGCCAAGGCGGCTCTTCCTCAAGTGGCGGAGCAGGGAGGCACGAGGCGCCAGAGGCCGAGGGGGCTCCCGGTGGGGCGCCAGCACCGAGCGATGCTCATGAGGAAGCAGTTATCGGGGCCCGTGCCGCTGAGGTTGAGGGTGACAAGCAGCTGCCCTCTGCGCCTACGACCGAGGCCATTGAGGCTCCGGCGGCTTCTCTTGGCAAGGCGATTGGCAGCGCACATCAGGTAGGCGCCCCTGACGTAGATCGCCTTGACGCTCCATCTTCGTCGCAGGTTGATCCCTGCGCCCGACTCTTAGGCCGCTTCCACGTGGACTTTGAGGCCCTCCGGAGGAGAAGGGAGACCCTGGGCGATGATTACCCTTGTCGCCTGCTGAAGCGTAGGAAGTACTTCGCCACTGATGAGTAAGCCTTCTCCTTTCCCAGCTCCCGATCCTTCTGTTGCTCTTACTGACCCTTGCTCCGCAGGCCCCTTCCAGCCGAGCTTGGGGAGACGGCTGAGGAGCCATCCCCCTTGCCTTCGCCCCCTCCACCGTCCTCAAGCGCTCCGAGCAGTGGAGCCCTTGTGGTGAGGGCGATCGACGAGGCGAACCGTCCCAAGGCGTATCATGGCCTTCGCGGGCCTTCTCGTGGCATAGCCAGCCTGCCGTGTGCTTCTTGCCTGGTCGTGGACTGCGATTGGCTGAGGCGCTTCTTGCGCTCTTCACCTTGGGACGGGCTGGCCCCAGGCCGGGCTTTTGACGCGGCGTGCCCGGCCGTCGCGAGGGTGCCAGCCCCCAGCTCCCAGCCCGGAGGAGGATTGCTGACTCGCGGCCCCCGGCGCTTGCTTGGGGCAGATGATGTTGTGGAAGACATGCTCGAGCGCGCTCGGGAGCGTCGCGCTCTCCGCCGAGGATTCCTTCAAAGGGCGACTGACGCGGTAAGCCTGCTTGGAGAGGAGCTTGCCGATGAAGACGCGCGCCTTGAGGCCGAGGGCCTGCGCCTGGCAGCAGAGAGGCGCGAGCTGGAGGGCGCCATCGCCCTTGCGCGCCGTCAGCGCGATCTTGATGACGCAGAGGCCAAGGCGTCGCTCGTGGCCTCTCGGGAGGCCTGTTCTTGGGCCGCTGAGGAGGCTCGAGAAGCTGACCGGCGGCGCACGGCGGCGGAGGAGCGGGCTCAGGAGCTCCTGGCCTGGTGCCACTCACTGGAGGAGCAGGTGGAGCTGCGCGAGGCAGCCCTCGCGTCGATGAAGGTGGCCTCCGGCGACCCGGCAGAGCTCCAGAAGCGTGAGGAGGCGTTGACGCTGGAAGCCACCGAACGTACCCGTGAGTACGAGCGTCTGGAGACGAGGGAGCGCTTGGTGACGCAGGCGGAGGATGATGTTGCCGCACAGGAAGCTCACGTCCTGGAGGAGGTCGGACGTCGAGTGGTGATGGCGCATTTGAACCTCGAGCATGAGTTCAAAGAGAAGCTGGGGTTGATCCGGGCCGATGCTGAAGGCAGGACTGCTGCCTCTAGGGCCAAGCTGGAGGAGGCGACGCGGCGGGCCGACGCTTTCCGGGCCGCTCTTGAGGTGGCGCAAGGTGAGTTAACCGCCTCCCAGGCCGAGGTGCTCCTTCTCCGCCAGCGGGTGGAGGAGGATGAGGTCGTCACGGGCCAGAACGCGGACGAGATACGTTAGCGGCGGATCTTGGAGCATGAGAACGGCCCCATGCTTACCATGCTCCGGAGAGAGCCAACACAGCCTTGGGCAACATCTGCGAGGCGGCTGTTGGCGAGCCACACGTAGTCAACTATGCTGGCAATCTTCAGTTCTTCACTCACGTGGTGATGCAGCTGGAGGAGCGGTCGGTCAGGGCTGACGGGTTGGTGGAGGAGAGGAGCCGCGCCCTGCTTGGGCGCGCCTTTTCTCGCGTCTTCAGCCACCTCCGGAACATGGATCCCCACTTTGATTTTGACGCCGCCATCGCCCCAGTCCCCCAGGCCATCCGAGGCGATCAGGCGCACTGGGTGGAAGACAATGTGGATGCTCTTATTAGGGCCTTCGCTTCAGACAACGACGACTTGATTGTGGCGGTTGACGAGGGCGGCGTGGTGAACGGCTCTGCCGCCACTGGCGGCGATGCGGGCAGCGATGGCGAGTTCAGCGACGCCAGCAACGGCTCGGGTGGTGCTCCTAAGAACGCATTGGGGGATTCGTCCGACTGATCGTGCATCGCTCCTACTTCCTTACCCTGCATGAATAGAACTCAGGTTTTGGTCTGATTGCAGTGAGAGCATTTTGGAGGGGGAGCCCCTCATGTAAAACTTGCGTTCATCGTATTAGTAGACGCTACATTGCCCATGCGCCCGCGCCAAGTGGTTGGCCCAAGCAACGCGCTGGTTGGCTAGTTTACCTTTGTCCTGTGCTGGCCCTGAGGCAGCCCGTGGGAGGTTGTGGTGTCTCGAGTGTTCCCTGATTGGGTTCGTAGGATCTGCAGTAAAACACCCTCCTGAGAGGTCACGTCGGCGGCAGTCTGGGCTGCGCGCAAGCTAGGCCTGACCCGGCTCGCGAGGGGCTCGCGAGGGGAGGCAGCTAAGGCAAAGTGGTAACCAAAACGCGAGAAATTGCTCGAATGAGACTAAGCACCCCTTCCCCGAACACATGCAAATCTTAAATTCGAATACAACTTGAATCCAGCGGGGGAAAGCGACAACCAAAGGGAAAAGCAACGAAAGCAAACAAAAGGCCGCGTCCGTGTAACGCCCCAGGTATAATTTCCCTATTTGTACTCCAACTCTTGCCGTTTCCGGTGTCAAGTTATATTTATTTTTCGGGTTCGGGTCTTTGTCTCCGTGTGTTGTTTTCTTTTTCGTGCATCTCTTATCATGTCATCTCGTGCATTGCATTTGCATACATGTTCATCTCATGCATTCGAGCATTTTCCCCGTTGTTCGTTTTGCATTCCGGCGCTTCGTTCTCCTCCAGTGGTCATTTCTAGTCTTCTTTCGTGTGTGGGGTTTAAACATTTCCGGATTGGACCAAGACTTGCCAAGCGGCCTTGGTTTACTACCGGTAGACCGCCTGTCAAGTTTCGGGTCATCTGGACTTCGTTTGATACTCCAACGGTTAACCGAGGGACCGGAAAGGCCTCGTGTGTGTTGCAGCCCAACACCCCCCAAATTTGGCCCAAAACCCACCAAACTCTGCTCCATGTCCTAGAGCGTTCGATCACGATCGTGTGGGCGAAAACCGCACCTCATTTGGAGTCTCCTAGCTCCACTTATGCCTATTAATACCCCCTCCATTCGGATCTCTTCTTCCCCCGTCCGAAACCCTAGTTTTAAAAAAAAACAGATCCTCGTCCTCCACCGCGCCGACGGACGTGTCCGCCCCGGCCGGACAACGTCCGCCGCCGCCCGCCTCAGCCAGCCGGGTCGCGCCACGTGGCACGGACCACTTCGCCGCGCCGCCGAAGCCCGCCGGCCCGCGGGAGGCCCGCCCCTCGCCCCCACGGGCCAGAACCGGCGCCGCCCGGCTCCCTCGTTCGGCCGC
>NC_041388.1:190323493-190332952 GCF_002162155.2 Triticum dicoccoides
GCCGCCCTGCCGCGCCGCTCCACGCCGCCGCTCGTCGCCCGTCGCCGGCCCGGCGACCGCTCCTCCCCGCCGGCCTCGTTGCTCTTCTCCGGTGAAGGTTCCCGACGAACCTCGATCCACGTGCAGATCCGATCTGGATCGGGATCAGATCCACCCGCGCGTCCAACCAAACGCCACCCCCAGATCTGCACCACTCTGTCCCGGATCCCTCCGCCCCGCGTTGACTTTCGCGGAGGTATATTTTCACTAAGTCCCGGAAATTTTGATCCAAGTTGCTCTGTTCGAGGTCCCGTAACTTTGCAACCGTTGCTCCGTTTTGGGCATATGATATATAAAAATCTTCGCCTCGACATGTACAACATTTCATTCCATTGCGTCATTTGCATTTGAGGTCATCTTGATGCCCAAAATGCTGTTAGAAGGAGGCTTCGTGAGTTAAATTGCAGATCCGTTAGTTCATCATGCACTTTTGTCATTTTTGCCATGTTTAATTCATGCATGATATGCCTGTGCCCCTTTGGGATGAATTGTTAAGCATTTTGTCTTCTTTCCAGAGGTGCCACCCATGCATTTTTAGGATGTGTGTGTTGTATTGTGCAAGCTTGCGAAGAGAGGTAACTGAGATTGCTGATTTCAGAGACTTAGTGATTTTCACTAAGTCTGGGATATTTTAGTTCAAGATGCTATATGTCCAGCTTGTTTCCTAGTGATCCGTGCCTCTTTTGAGGATGATCAGTAAGGAAGTTTTGATATTTATGTTATGCTCTATCCATCCATGTCTTTGTTTGCATATGTGGAGTGCTCTAGGTTGACTCAATCGAGCTCAACTTTTGCTTCGTTGTTAATCTGGGCAGATCGTCAACTTGTTTGCGATTTTGCCGATGCTACCGTTAGTGTTCCATGCATGCTATGCCTTCGTTCTTGCCATGTGTAGCTAGCACTTTGTGCCTTCTTGCAGGTTATATGCTTTCGTTGCCATGACTTGCACCGTAGTGAGTGCATCGAGCTCGTTGACATGCCTTCGTGAGTTATATTTCAGCGTGTCTCAGTTTTCACTAAGTCTGAAAACTGATTGTGTTCGAGCTATGTTCGTGAGCTCGGTAGAGTATTTTGTGAACCCTTTTGGCCCCAGGTCACTTTGGGTGTTTTATTAAGCTTGTTGAGTAGCTCCATGCCATGTTCTTACTTGTCATGTTCAGGTTTTCTATCATGTTGTTTTGCTGCTCCGAAGAGAGCATCGTGATCTGAAATTTCAGACTAGTGTTAATTTCACTAAGTCTGAAATCTGTTTTGCATTTGCGTTTTAGCCATGCTTGTTTGAACCTCTTAATGGATGAATTTGCCTATGGCTCAGTGCTAGTATTTTGTCAACCATCTTGTGTACATCACTGCCATGTATTTTGTTTTCATGTTTGGTGGCTGTAGCATGTTCATTTCGTTGCATTTAGATGCCTACTTGCTGCAAATCGCAGACCGGTGTCATATCTTAAAACGCTCGCCATTTCCAAACCGTAGCTCCGATTCCAATGATCTTTATATCGTTTTCAAGCGATTTCATCCCCTCTATCCAGTGGCACACTTGGTTTTCCAAGTTGATGCCAGGTTCATGCATTTCCTGTCATATCTTGCATTTTGCATCCCGCATCGCATCCCGCATAGTATATCGTCGTTTCATCATATCGCTTGGTCTTGCCCGTGGTTGATTGTACCCTTGTTGCTTGTTTTTCTTGTTGGTAGAGCCGGGAGACGAGTTTGCTACCGAGGAGCCCGTTGAGTTTGCTTGCGAGGATCCAGTTAACTCTGACAACTGTGCAGGCAAGATGATCATACCCTCGAAATCACTACTATCTTTGCTATGCTAGTTTGCTCGCTCTTTTGCTTTGCCACTGCTACGATGCCTACCTTTTGCTTGTCAGCCTCCCAATTGCCATGTTGATCCCCTAACCCACCATTGTCCTAGCAAACCGTTGATTGGCTATGTTACCGCTTTGCTCAGCCCTTCTTATAGCGTTGTTAGTTGCAGGTGGAAGATTGAAGTTGTTCCTTGTTGGAACTTTTATTTACTTGTTGGGATATCACAATATATCTTACTTAATTAATGCATCTATATACTTGGTAAAGGGTGGAAGGCTCGGCCTTATGCCTGGTGTTTTGTTCCACTCTTGCCGCCCTAGTTTCCGTCATATCGGTGTTATGTTCCCGGATTTTGCGTTCCTTACACGGTTGGGCTATTATGGGAACCCCTTGACAGTTCGTCTTAAGTAAAGCTCTTCCAGCAATGCCCAACATTGGTTTTACCATTTGCCACCTAGCCTTTTCTTTCCCTTGGGTTCTGCAGACTCAAGGGTCATCATTATTTTACCCCCCGGGCCAGTGCTCCTCTGAGTGTTGGTCCACCTGTCAGCTACCGGTGGCTACCAGGGGCAACTCTGGGCTGGCCTACCCGTACCTAGGACAATCTGAGTGTGCCCTGAGAAAGAGATATGTGCAGCTCCTATCGGGATTTGTCGGCACATTCGGGCGGTGTTGTTGGTTTAGTTTTACCCTGTCGAAATGTCTTGTTGTACCGGGATACCGAGTCTGATCGGAATGTCTCGGGTGGAGGTCTATTCCTTCGTTGACCGTGAGAGCTTGTCATGGGCTAAGTTGGGACTCCCCTGCAGGGATTGAACTTTCGAAAGCCGTGCCCGCGGTTATGGGCAGATGGGAATTTGTTAACGTCCGGTTGTAGAAAACCCGAAGTTGACCTTATTTAAAATACATCAACCGCGTGTGTAACCGTGATGGTCTCTTCTCGGCGGAGTCCGGGAAGTGAACACGGTGTTGGAGTTATGCTTGACGTAGGTTGCTATAGGATCACTTCTTGATCATATTTGTATCGACCGCGCTTTGCCCTCTCTTCTCGCTCTCTTTTGCGATTGTAGCCATCACATATGCTAGTCGCTTGCTGCAGCTCCACATATAATTGCCTTATCCATTCCTATGAGCTTAAATAGTTTTGATCGCGAGGGTGCGAGATTGCTGAGTCCCTGTGGCTCACAGTTACTATAACTCCAGATGCAGGTCCATGTGTTTTCGCTCCAGGTGACGAGTATGAGCTAAAGTGGGAGTTCGACGAGGACTCTCAGCATTATTATGTTTCCTTTCCCGATGATCAGTAGTGGTGCCTGGTTGGGGTTATCGATTCAGGACCTTGTCGCATGTTGGGTTCTTTTCTAATTTTGGCGCCGTAGTCGGGCCATGAGTGTTTGTTTGATGGATGTTATTTATGCACTCTAATGTGACGTGGCGAGTGTAAGCCAACTATGTTATCTCCCCCTTTTATTATATATTACATGGGATGTTGTAATGATTGCCTAACTTGCGACATTGCTTTCAATGCGGTTATGTCTCTAAGTCGTGCCTCGACACGTGGGAGCTATAGCCGCATCGAGGGCGTTACAAGTTGGTATCAGAGCAGTCCCCGACCTTAGGAGCCCCATTGCTTGATCGTTTTTAGCAGCCGAGTTGTGTCTAGAAAAATGTTTTGAGTCCTTAGGAATTATATATCGGAGAGCTTAGGAATTCTTTTTACTTCCCAGTCTCCTCATCGCTCTGGTAAGGCATCCTGGCGTAGAGTTTTGACTCTTCTCTTCTCAAATTTCATTAAATTTTTTTTAGGATCACGCGAGTATTTTGGATTTGTTCCGATGGTTTTGTGACGAGAACATTGTTCTTGGTGCCTCCTGTCTTTAGGGGTTGTGGCAGTGTCCCGGGGAGTTGAGCTCCGAGGTGTTGTCGTCACAATTTTATCGTTGCAATTCTGGTATACTTGAGATATGTTCGCCGACATCGAAAATCTCTTTTATGCAGTTCGTTGGTGAGATAACCTCGACGCCACCCAGTACTGGGGCGGGAGTTCGGGAGTATCGCCATAACTTGTATAACGGATGCTTTTCGAAGGTTGAGGTAGATGGTTTCCGAAGTTTTCCTGGTTATGTGTTGAAGGATGGATACAGCTGGATGTAGAATTTGCTAGTTTGGGTGAGATATTGTGCTTCCCCTGTATCCCCAACACCTGATTGCATAACCAGAAAGGTTCGGGAATTTCATAGGTGGGAATTCTAGTAGCTCTAGTTCTTCTTCCACGGATATTGGTTTGAGATTGGGTTTTCTTACCGATTATTCGTTCTTGATCCGTACCTTGTTGAATTGTTTCTCTACCTTAATTCTTCGTGGCTTCGCAATTTATGGATATGTGACCATTTGAAGAGGAATGCATTCGTTCATTTTGTTCGGATGTGAAGACTATATGTTGCAATTTTCATTCCGTTGGATTCAGCTTCTATATTGTTGTCTATCAATGTGCTAATGGTGGTCAACCTGTTCAGGATGGCTCCTCCAACGCGCACGACTCCGAATCCTGATCCGCCTCCACCTCCGCCTCCTCCGGAAGCATGGCAAGCTGTGATGGCCGCTACTAATGCAAACACATAGTTGATCATGCAAATTCTCCAAGAGCGCAATCAAGGCAGTCAAGGGAATCAAGGCCACAATCAGCACCACTTTGCTACACTGAACCAGTTCCTTGCTAATGGCCCAAAGACGTTCAGCGGTTGTGTTGAGGCTACCGATGCTGACGATTGGCTAGTGGTTCTGGGCAAGCATTTTAAATCTAGCAACGTCAGGCCTAAAGATTTCGTCAAGTTCGCTTCTTTCCAGCTCAAAGATCAGGCTGCAGAGTGGTTCCAGCAGTACAAGGATTCCAGAGGTGGACGTGTTATCACTTGGGATGATTTTCGTCAAGATTTCCGCGCTCATCACATCCCTCAAAGTGTGGTTGAGAGTAAGCGTCAGGAATTCCGCAATCTGAAGCAAGGCTCTTTGTCTGTCTATGACTACAACAAGTTGTTCCAGAAGCTCGCCCGTTTTGCCAAGCAGGATGTTCCTGATGAGAAGAGCATGATCTATCAGTTCAGGGGTGGTCTTCGTAAGGAAATTCAGCTCGCTCTTGTCCTCTTTGAGCCGTTGAGATATGATGAGTTCTGCAACATGGCACTGAAGCAAGAGGCTGCTCAGATGAGGTGTGATGCTTCCAGGAAGCGTGCCAGAGATGTTACTCCGTATTCCTCTACTCAAGTGGTCAAGCAGCAGAAGTTCTGGCTTCCTCCTCCGTTCCGTCAGCCGTTTCAGCAGAAGAGCAAAGGTGGCAGTGGTTTCTCCCACCCACCCAACCCAGGCTTTCAGAACAAGTCTTCATCTCAAGCGCCAAGATCGAGTGCTCCGTATCACCGTCCGCTTTCAGAGGTCACGTGCAACAAGTGCCAACAGAAGGGTCACTATGCCAACAAGTGTACCAACCAGAGGCGTCTTCCTCCTCCTCCTCCTGTCAGATCAGCAAGTACAGCTGTGGTCAAGCATAACCCCAAGTCCGCCAAGGTCAACTTGATGAATGCAGCTCAGGCAGAGGACTCGTCAGATGTGATCATGGGTAACCTTCCTGTTAATGATATTCCTGCAAAAGTTCTTTTTGACACTGGTGCATCGCATTGCTTCATCTCGAGACCGTTTACAAATAGGCATGAATTGGTCTCACAAGTTTTACCTAGTCCTTTAGAAGTTGTCTCTCCCGGTAAGCGCATGCAGGCTAACTCCATCGTTCCGGATGTTTCTATCACTCTGGGTGACTACAAGTTCTTGGCTTCTCCTACGGTTCTTGGCAACTCGGATATCGATCTTATTCTCGGGATGGACTGGCTCTCTAAGCATAAAGCTCAGCTTGATTGTGCAGCCAGGCAGATTCAACTGACTCATTCGTCTGAGGATGTCATTGTCTTTGCCGCTCGGGATAATACCATCCGGTTGTTTTCTCTCAATGAGAAGGGTGAATTGGATGCTATTTCGCAGATTCCTGTCATTTATGAGTATCAAGACGTCTTTCCAGAAGAGCTCCCAGGAATGCCTCCGCACCGGCCAGTTGAATTCGTTATTGAACTTGAGCCTGGCACGGAACCTGTGTGCAAACGTCCCTACAAGCTCGGACCTGAAGAGTTGAAGGAGCTGAAGAAACAACTCGATGAGCAAGAAAGATTGGGTCTCATTCGGCCTAGTACTTCTCCGTGGGGTTGTGGTGTTCTTTTTGTGAAGAAGAAGGATGGATCGAGTCGACTTTGTGTTGATTACCGTCCAGTAAACAAGAAGACCATCAAGAACAAATACCCACTTCCCAACATCAATGAGCTGTTCGAACAACTCAAGGGTGCTCAAGTATTCTCCAAGCTTGATCTCCGTATGGGTTATCATCAGATTCGTATTCGTGAGCAAGATATTCCCAAGACGGCGTTCAGAACAAGCTTTGGTTCATATGAATACACCGTCATGTCTTTTGGCCTCGCCAACGCTCCTCCGACGTTCTCTCGCATGATGAACTTCATCTTCAACCCCTACACCAATGAATTCGTTTTGGTCTATCTCGACGACATTCTAGTTTTCTCGAAGAACAAGGAAGATCATGCCAAGCACTTGCGTTTGGTTCTTGACAAGCTCAGGGAACATCAGTTCTACGCCAAGTTCTCCAAGTGTGAATTTTGGCTCGATGAGGTTCTTTATCTTGGTCATATCATCTCTGCCAAGGGCATTTCCGTGAATCCTGAGAAGGTGTCCGCAATTGTGAATTGGGAACCTCCTCAGAACGTGAAGCAACTCCGCAGTTTCCTCGGTCTCGCAAGCTATTGCAGAAGATTCGTTGAAAACTTTTCTAAGATCGCCAAGCCTCTCTCAAATCTTCTTCAGAAGCACGTCAAGTACGTTTGGTCTCCGGAGTGTGATATTGCTTTCAACACTTTGAAAGAGAAGTTGATCACTGCTCCAGTTCTGACTCCGCCTGATGAAACCAAGCTGTACGAGGTCTTTTGTGATGCCTCTCTCCTAGGTCTCGGTGCTGTACTGATGCAAGAGAAGAAAGTTGTCGCTTATACCTCTCGCCAGTTGAAACCTAATGAGAAGAACTACCCCACTCATGATCTCGAGTTGGCGGCAGTTGTGCATGCTTTGTTGACTTGGAGACATCTTCTATTGGGAAGGAAAGTGGACATTTTCACTGATCACAATAGTCTCAAGTACATCTTCACCCAGCCTAATCTCAACCTCAGGCAGACTCGATGGGTCGAAATGATTCAAGAGTACAATCCAAGTATTGAGTATACTCCAGGCAAGGCCAATGTGATTGCTGACGCTTTGAGCAGAAAAGCATATTGCAACAGTCTGATTCTCAAGCCTTATCAACCCGAGCTTTGTGAAGCTTTCCGCAAGCTGAATCTGCAAGTTGTTCCTCAAGGTTTCCTCGCCAACCTTCAAGTCTCTCCTACCTTAGAAGACCAGATTCGCCAAGCCCAACTTCTTGATGCTATGGTGAAGAAGGTGAAGATTGGTATTGCAAAGAGTCAGTCCAAGTACAAGTGCTACCGACTTGATGACAAGGACACTCTCTTCTTCGAGGATCGAATTGTTGTGCTCAAAGGTGAACTTCGTAAGGTGATCATGAACGAGGCTCACAACTCTCTCCTCTCCATCCACCCTGGGAGTACGAAGATGTATCAGGACCTCAAGCAAGCTTATTGGTGGACTCGAATGAAGCGCGAGATCGCTCAATTCGTGAACGAGTGTGATGTCTGCAGAAGAGTGAAGGCAGAACACCAAAGGCCAGCAGGTCGCCTCCAACCTCTTGCCATTCCAGAATGGAAGTTTGACCACATTGAAATGGACTTCGTGACTGGGTTTCCAAAGTCCAAGCGTGGCAATGATGCTATATTTGTTGTCATCGACAAGCTCACTAAAGTGGCTCACTTTCTGCCTATCAAAGAGTCGATCACTGCAGCTCAATTGGCGGAACTCTATACCTCTCGCATTGTCTCTCTGCACGGTATTCCTCAAGTGATATCTTCAGACCGTGGCAGCATTTTTACCTCCAAGTTTTGGGATTCTTTTCAGAAGGCCATGGGCACCAACATCCGCTTCAGCACAGCTTTCCATCCTCAAACAAGCGGTCAAGTCGAGCGTGTCAACCAAATTCTTGAAGATATGCTCAGGGCTTGTGTGATCTCCTTCGGCATGAAGTGGGAGGATTGTCTTCCTTATGCTGAATTCTCTTACAACAACAGCTTTCAAGCAAGTTCGGGCAAGGCCCCCTTTGAAATTCTATATGGCAGGAAGTGCCGTACCCCTCTCAACTGGTCTGAAACCGGTGAACGTCAGCTGCTGGGTAATGACTTAATCACAGAAGCAGAAGAAATGTGCAAAGTCATTCGTGATAACCTCAAAGCAGCTCAATCCCGCCAGAAGAGCTACTATGATAGTAAGCACCGTGATTTGACTTTCGAGATTGGAGATCATGTTTACCTCCGCGTCTCTCCTATGAAAGGTACTCGTCGCTTCAGTATCAAAGGGAAGCTTGCCCCTAGATACGTGGGACCTTTCAAGATTGTCAGCAAGAGAGGCGACCTCGCCTATCAGCTCGAGCTTCCTTCAAACTTTGCAAATGTTCATGATGTGTTCCATGTCTCTCAGCTTCGAAAGTGCTTCAAGACTCCTGACCGCACCATCAACTTCGAGGACATTGAGCTCCAAGAAGATCTCTCCTATCGTGAGCACCCAGTTGCTATTCTTGAAGAGACCGAACGCAAGACTCGCAACAAGTCAATTAAATTTCTCAAAGTTAAGTGGTCTCACCATTCCGACCGTGAAGCCACCTGGGAACGCGAGGATCACCTCCGTTCTGAGTACCCGGAGTTCTTTCAGTCCTAGATCTCGGGTCGAGATCTTTTCGTAGTGGTGGAGTGTTGTAACGCCCCAGATATAATTTCCCTATTTGTACTCCAACTCTTGCCGTTTCCGGTGTCAAGTTATATTTATTTCTCGGGTTCGGGTCTTTGTCTCCGTGTGTTGTTTTCTTTTTCGTGCATCTCTTATCATGTCATCTCGTGCATTGCATTTGCATACATGTTCATCTCATGCATTCGAGCATTTTCCCCGTTGTTCGTTTTGCATTCCGGCGCTTCGTTCTCCTCCGGTGGTCATTTCTAGTCTTCTTTCGTGTGTGGGGTTTAAACATTTCCGGATTGGACCAAGACTTGCCAAGAGGCCTTGGTTTACTACCGGTAGACCGCCTGTCAAGTTTCGGGTCATCTGGACTTCGTTTGATACTCCAACGGTTAACCGAGGGACCGGAAAGGCCTCGTGTGTGTTGCAGCCCAACACCCCCCAAATTTGGCCCAAAACCCACCAAACTTTGCTCCATGTTCTAGAGCGTTCGATCACGATCGTGTGGGCGAAAACCGCACCTCATTTGGACTCTCCTAGCTCCACTTATGCCTATTAATACCCCCTCCATTCGGATCTCTTCTTCCCCCGTCCGAAACCCTAGTTTAAAAAAAAAACAGATCCTCGTCCTCCACCGCGCCGACGGACGTGTCCGCCCCGGAC
>NC_041388.1:190333498-190340135 GCF_002162155.2 Triticum dicoccoides
CGCCGCCGAAGCCCGCCGGCCCGCGGGAGGCCCGCCCCTCGCCCCCACGGGCCAGAACCGGCGCCGCCCGGCTCCCTCGTTCGGCCGCCCGCGCCCGACCTCCTCTTCCCCGACGCTGGCGCCGGAGCTCGCCGCGCCGCCGCCACCTCGACGCGGTCCGGCCGCCCTGCCGCGCCGCTCCACGCCGCCGCTCGTCGCCCGTCGCCGGCCCGGCGACCGCTCCTCCCCGCCGGCCTCGTTGCTCTTCTCCGGTGAAGGTTCCCGACGAACCTCGATCCACGTGCAGATCCGATCCGGATCGGGATCAGATCCACCCGCGCGTCCAACCAAACGCCACCCCCAGATCTGCACCGCTCTGTCCCGGATCCCTCCGTCCCGCGTTGACTTTCGCGGAGGTATATTTTCACTAAGTCCCGAAAATTTCGATCCAAGTTGCTCTGTTCGAGGTCCCGTAACTTTGCAACCGTAGCTCCGTTTTGGGCATATGATATATCAAAATCTTCGCCTCGACATGTACATCATTTCATTCCATTGCATCATTTGCATTTGAGGTCATATTGATTCCCAAAATGCTGTAAGAAGGAGGCTTCGTGAGTTAAATTGCAGATCCGTTAGTTCATCATGCACTTTTGTCATTTTTGCCATGTTTAATTCGTGCATGATATGCCTGTGCCCCTTTGGGATGAATTGTTAAGCATTTTGTCTTCTTTCCAAAGGTGCCACCCATGCATTTTTAGGATGTGTGTGTTGTCTTGTGCAAGCTTGCGAAGAGAGGTACCTGAGATTGCTGATTTCAGAGACAGTGATTTTCACTAAGTCTGGGATATTTTAGTTCATGATGCTATATGTCCAGCTTGTTTCCTAGTGATCCATGCCTCTTTTGAGGATGATCAGTAAGGGAGTTTTGATATTTATGTTATGATCTATCCATCCATGTCTTTGTTTGCATATGTGGAGTGCTCTAGGTTGACTCAATCGAGCTCAACTTTTGCTTCGTTGTTAATCTGGGCAGATCGTCAACTTGTTTGCGATTTTGCCGATGCTACCGTTAGTGTTCCATGCATGTTATGCCTTCGTTCTTGCCATGTGTAGCTAGCACTTTGTGCCTTCTTGCAGGTTATATGCTTTCGTTGCCATGACTTGCACCGTAGTGAGTGCATCGAGCTCGTTGACATGCCTTCGTGAGTTATATTTCAGCGTGTCTCAGTTTTCACTAAGTCTGAAAACTGATTGTGTTCGAGCTATGTTCGTGAGCTCGGTAGAGTATTTTGTGAACCCTTTTGGCCCCAGGTCACTTTGGGTGTTTTATTAAGCTTGTTGAGTAGCTCCATGCCATGTTCTTACTTGTCATGTTCAGGTTTTCTATCATGTTGTTTTGCTGCTCCGAAGAGAGCATCGTGATCTGAAATTTCAGACTAGTGTTAATTTCACTAAGTCTGAAATCTGTTTTGCATTTGCGTTTTAGCCATGCTTGTTTGAACCTCTTAATGGATGAATTTGCCTATGGGTCAGTGCTAGTGTTTTGTCAACCATCTTGTGTACATCACTGCCATGTATTTTGTTTTCATGTTTGGTGGCTGTAGCATGTTCATTTCGTTGCATTTAGATGCCTACTTGCTGCAAATCGCAGACCGGTGTCATATCTTAAAACGCTCGCCATTTCCAAACCGTAGCTCCGATTCCAATGATCTTTATATCGTTTTCAAGCGATTTCATCCCCTCTATCCAGTGGCACACTTGGTTTTCCAAGTTGATGCCAGGTTCATGCATTTCCTGTCATATCTTGCATTTTGCATCCCGCATCGCATCCCGCATAGTATATCGTCGTTTCATCATATCGCTTGGTCTTGCCCGTGGTTGATTGTACCCTTGTTGCTTGTTTTTCTTGTTGGGTAGAGCCGGGAGACGAGTTTGCTACCGAGGAGCCCGTTGAGTTTGCTTGCGAGGATCCAGTTAACTCTGACAATTGTGCAGGCAAGATGATCATACCCTCGAAATCACTACTATCTTTGCTATGCTAGTTTGCTCGCTCTTTTGCTTTGCCACTGCTACGATGCCTACCTTTTGCTTGTCAGCCTCCCAATTGCCATGTTGATCCCCTAACCCACCATTGTCCTAGCAAACCGTTGATTGGCTATGTTACCGCTTTGCTCAGCCCTTCTTATAGCGTTGTTAGTTGCAGGTGGAAGATTGGAGCCGTTCCTTGTTGGAACTTTTATTTACTTGTTGGGATATCACAATATATCTTACTTAATTAATGCATCTATATACTTGGTAAAGGGTGGAAGGCTCGGCCTTATGCCTGGTGTTTTGTTCCACTCTTGCCGCCCTAGTTTCCGTCATATCGGTGTTATGTTCCCGGATTTTGCGTTCCTTACACGGTTGGGCTATTATGGGAACCCCTTGACAGTTCGTCTTAAGTAAAGCTCTTCCAGCAATGCCCAACATTGGTTTTACCATTTGCCACCTAGCCTTTTCTTTCCCTTGGGTTCTGCAGACTCAAGGGTCATCATTATTTTACCCCCCGGGCCAGTGCTCCTCTGAGTGTTGGTCCAGCTGTCAGCTACTGGTGGCTACCAGGGGCAACTCTGGGCTGGCCTACCCGTACCTAGGACAATCTGAGTGTGCCCTGAGAAAGAGATATGTGCAGCTCCTATCGGGATTTGTCGGCACATTCGGGCGGTGTTGCTGGTTTAGTTTTACCTTGTCGAAATGTCTTGTTGTACCGGGATACCGAGTCTGATCGGAATGTCTCGGGTGGAGGTCTATTCCTTCGTTGACCGTGAGAGCTTGTCATGGGCTAAGTTGGGACTCCCCTGCAGGGATTGAACTTTCGAAAGCCGTGCCCGCGGTTATGGGCAGATGGGAATTTGTTAACATCCGGTTGTAGAAAACCCGAAGTTGACCTTATTTAAAATACATCAACCGCGTGTGTAACCGTGATGGTTTCTTCTCGGCGGAGTCCGGGAAGTGAACACGGTGTTGGAGTTATGCTTGACGTAGGTTGCTATAGGATCACTTCTTGATCATATTTGTATCGACCGCGCTTTGCCCTCTCTTCTCGCTCTCTTTTGCGATTGTAGCCATCACATATGCTAGTCGCTTGCTGCAGCTCCACATATAATTGCCTTATCCATTCCTATGAGCTTAAATAGTTTTGATCGCGAGGGTGCGAGATTGCTGAGTCCCTGTGGCTCACAGTTACTATAACTCCAGATGCAGGTCCAGGTGTTTTCGCTCCAGGTGACGAGTATGAGCTAAAGTGGGAGTTCTACGAGGACTCTCAGCGTTATTATGTTTCCTTTCCCGATGATCAGTAGTGGTGCCTGGTTGGGGTTATCGATTCAGGACCTTGTCGCATGTTGGGTTCTTTTCTAATTTTGGCGCCGTAGTCGGGCCATGAGTGTTTGTTTGATGGATGTTATTTATGCACTCTGATGTGACGTGGCGAGTGTAAGCCAACTATGTTATCTCCCCCTTTTATTATATATTACATGGGATGTTGTAATGATTGCCTAACTTGCGACATTGCTTTCAATGCGGTTATGTCTCTAAGTCGTGCCTCGACACGTGGGAGCTATAGCCGCATCGAGGGCGTTACAGTCCGGCACCTAGTCTAGTCTTGGACGTCTTCTCACCAGCGCGGAGCTAAGTGCTGCCACTGGGCATGGGAGGGAGCCCTAGGGCCTGAGGTCGGCACCCCTGAGACTCCGGGGCGTGTACAGCCCCACTCATTATTACGTTAGAGTGTCACGGGGCGGCGAGCTTCACAGACACTGGGCCTTCTTCACAGGTACTGGCCTTGCTTCATATCGCCAGATGAGGGCCCCACCTTGCGCCTCACTCTAGTGCCATCAACGACGACCAGAAACTAGGACGCCGCCGATGGGGTAGAGCGGTCGCCAGCGGTTCCCCCGACGACCACGGGTCCTCCGCCGGGGGCAGGCCCTGAGGCACCTCCCCAGCGGAGGGCCTACCTCCTGAGAACACCTTGCTCCGAACGCCACGGTGGTGATGTCGGATCCCGGCCCCTCTCCTGCAGCGCCCTGCGCCCTCCTCCCGAGGGGCAGGAGACTGTGGGAGCGGGGCAGCTGCTCGCTGTGGCGACCTGCACCTCCTGCGATCCATGGTTAGCGTATGCCTGCTCCTGAAGAATTAGTGGTACCCGATAATCGTTGCCCCCAGCATGGCCAGTGGGACCGTCCCGGGGCTCCCGGAAAGGCTTAGCTTTTGGCGCCTCGTCCCCCCAGCTTGGGCTGAGGAGCGAGCCTTGTTTGCTCTCGTGTGGGTGTCCTTGGTCCATCATGAGGGGCACGTATTCCTCCGGCGCCATCATTCCGAATGCCACGCCATAATGCTCCGCATGCCACGCGGTCCTGCCTGACGCGCCCACCGTGGGGTGGCAGCGCGGCTGTCCACTGGGGCCGCGGGTCGCATCGAGTCCTTCTTCTTCGCGGACCGGTAGCGGGGGCGGCGCTGCCGCAGGTCCGGTGCTGACAGCTTCGCTGGCGTTGGAGTAGCCTTGGAGCCCACGGGTGCACGCGGAGCCCCCGCGCGGGCCGCCCTGGGCTTGAGATGGGAGCTGGGTGCAGAAGGGGTGAGCCCTCGAGGCAGCGAAGCCCAGGAGCTCTGCCACTCGCTCCAGCAGCACGTCGCGGCCGCCCTACAGCAGCCTGCACTGCAGCAGTTCTTGGGGCACTGTGAGCACAGCCCTCGAGTTCTCCTGCTCCCTGCGGGTGTACGGTGTCGTGGTCGCGGCGTGATTGGAGGCCCTTGCTGTCGACCGCGCCTGCCGTGGTGTGAGAGCTGTCGAAGCCTGTCCGCGTCGCCCGCGGCCCGCAGCGCCCTGCGGACCGCGGGATGCCTGGGGCACGGGGTCGCCCGAGGGGCGGGCCATGCTGCCCATGGATCTGGGTTGCCCGCCTGGTCGCCAGACATGGTGATGACGACGCGACGGTGCGCGAAGTGGTAGAAGGTGGATTCCGGCGCACCCCTACCTGGCGCGCCAAATGTCGAACACTGGGGTGCACGCGGAGATTTCGCCTCCTACCTACCTGCACCCCTCCGCCTCGCTAAGATCTAAACTATGGAAAGAACAACACAAGAGACACAGGGTTTATACTGGTTCGGGCCACCGTTGTGGTGTAATACCCTACTCCAGTGTGTGGTGTGGTGGATTGCCTCTTGGGCTGATGATGATGAACAATACAAGAAAGAACAGCCTCGCGAGGGTTTGTTCTTGGCTGGGGAGATGAACTGCTGGGAGGAGTTCAGTCACCCTTCTCTGTCTCTCTCTCTCTGATCCTTTTATCCTTTTCGAACCTCCTATCCTCCTCCCACCTCCTTTCGCTCTGTGGGTGGCTGGTCCTATTTATAGAGGCCCTGGTCCTCTTCCCAAATATCGAGTGGGAAGGGAGCCAACAGTGGCGGGCTAATTTGAAGGGGGACAGCTAGTACTAGCTACCCTGACAAAAATAGTCTTCGCCTGCACAAAGCTCTGGTGATGACACCGTCTCGGGCTCCAAGATGACCTCCTTCTTGTAGTCCTCATGGTCTTGGTCTCATTGCACCAAAATGGCAACCTTAGCCCGATGCCTCGGTACTCCGCGGCTATGCATCCGCCCTTTGCACCAAAGAGGAAAGGAGGACACTACGCGGGCTGGCACCCGCCTGGAGCCCTCGGTCGTCATGGCTTGCGTCACGGGCACCTCGTGAGGTACCCCGCCTTGATCTCTCCGCCTCCTTGTGAGCCGGCCCGACGAGGCCGTGCCTGAGGAAGCTCCACGTCGTCCGCCCCGCGAGGCTTGGCCCCTCGCGAGGGTCTTGGGTTTGTGTTGGTGAAGACGGGCCGCACTGGGCCCCCTTTTGAGCCATGCCGTAGGCAGGCAAGTCTGGGGACCCCCGTTCCCAGAACACCGACAAACGCCTACTCGTGCATACGTACGACCAGTGTTCGTGTACATGGCTGGGTTGGAACAGAGAAAGAACGTCATTGTCGTGTTCATGGGGAGGCAACGGAATGCGTGTTCATGGGGAGGCAACGGAATGCGTCGTGTTCATGGGGAGGCAACGGAATGCGTCGTGTTCATCGGGTGGCAACGGAACACGTGGGAGCCAACCGGCTGGGTCGGAACAGAATGCGTGGTCGTGTTCATCGGGAGGGCTTGGACGGAACATGCGATGGAAACGAGGCCTGGCGTATCGCAGAACGGAGGAAACAGACCTCCTACGGTCGAAACGGGGGTCCTGTTGATCGGGAGGGGTGTGGCGTACCGCAAAACGGACGAAACGGACCTCCTACGGTCGAAACGGGGGTCCTGTTCATCGGGAGGAGTGTGGCGTACCGCAAAATGGGACTCCACGGGATACTTTTCATCTCCACTGTCGACCTCCTCTAGCCTGCACGGGCTACCGTCGACCTCCTCCAGCCTCCACGGGCTTCTGTTCATCCAGCCTCCACCGCGCTACTCTACCGGCTAGTGTTCAACCACCCCTCCATGGGCACCCATCCACCGTCTACTGTTCATCCAGCCCTCCACACCACAGGGTCCTGTTCAACCACCCCTCCACGGGCACCCCTCCACTGTCTACTGTTCATCTAGCTTCCACACCACGGGGTCCTGTTCATCCAGAGGCA
>NC_041388.1:190340417-190416323 GCF_002162155.2 Triticum dicoccoides
GATCGGGTTCAGTTAACAGCCATCGATCGATCGCTCGGGTTCAGTAACGCGTAGCCTGCAGTGCAATTGCTCGGGTTCAGTTAGAGCCCAACGCCTCGCTCGGGTTCAGTTAGAGCCAACGCCTCGCACACACGCGCGTACGTGTACGAGAGAAACGCGCATCGCTCGGCCCCCAACCTCCCACCGTAACCGGGAACTCCCCGAAATTTTACTCTCCCTCGCTTTTACCACTGTTTTTTCCATCATGGACGGCCCAAATAATGTCATGCAGTTGCATCTCCGGCCCGCCTAGGACGAAAAGCCCATTTTCTGTCATGATTTTTTGTCATAGAAGTAGGAGCCCACCACATCTATGATGATACCATGTTTTGTCACAATTATCGTCATAGAAGTGTCATATGTTTGACCGAAAAAAATCGTTCGACCCAAAATGTCATGGATGTGTCTTTTTTTGTAGTGTTCGGCCTCCGGAGTCCACTCGAACGGGCCCTTCTTTTTCATCAGCTTGAAGAAGGGGAGGGCGCACTCACCTAGCTTGGAGATGAAACACCCTAGCAAGGTCACACAGCAAGCTGACACGTCCATTTTGCATCATGCTTTCATGTTAATACTTATTGCATTATGGGTTGTTATTACACATTATATCACAATACTTGTGCCTCTTCTCTCTTATTTTATATGAAGAGGGAGAATGTCGGCAGCTGGAATTCTGGACTGGAAATGGAGAAAATATTAGAGACCTATTAGCCGCAACTCCAAAAGTCCTGAAACTTCACCGAGCATGTTTTTGCAAAATATAAAAAAATATTGGGCGAAGAAAGTACCAGAGGGGGCCACCAGCCAGCCACAAGGGTGGAGGGCACACCCTACCCCCTAGGCGCCCCCATCCTTGTGTTCTCCCTAGCAGGCCTCCGGTGCCCATCTTTGGCTATATGGTGTGTTTTGACTTGGAAAAAAATCAGAAGGAAGCTTTTGGGAAGAAGCGGCACGGTCTCGAGGCGGAACTTGAGCAGAACCAATCTAGGGCTCCGGCGGAGCTGTTCTGCCGGGGAAACATCCCTTTGGGAGGGGGAAATTGAAGCCATCGTCATCAACAATGATCCTCTCATCAAGAGGGGTCAATCTCGATCAACATCTTCACCAGCACCATCTCCTCTCTAACCATAGTTCATCTTTTGTATTAGATCCTGGTCCCAAAACCTCATATTGGTACCTATGGGTTGCTAGTAGAGTTGATTACTCCTTGTAGTTGATGCTTGTTGGTTTATCCGGTGGAAGATTATATTTTCAGATCCTTAATGATAATTAATACTCCTCTGATCTTGATCATAAATATGTTTTGTGAGTAGTTAGGTTTGTTCTAGAGGACATGGGAGAATGCTTGTTATAAGTAATTATGTGAATTTGGTATTCGTTCGATATTTTGATGAGATGTATGTTGTCTCTCCTCTAGTGGTGTTATGTGAACGTCTTCTAAATGACACTTCACCATTATTTGGGCCTAGGGGAAGGCATCGGGAAGTAATAAGTAGATGATGGGTTGCAAGAGTGACAGAAGCATAAACCCCAGTTTATGTGTTGCTTCGTAAGGGGCTGATTCGGATCCATATGTTTCATGCTATGGTTAGGTTTACCTTAATTCTTCTTTCGTAGTTGCGGATGCTTGCGAGAGGAATTAATCATAAGTGGGAGGGTTGTCCAACAAAGTTCAGCACCCAAGCACCGGTCCACCCACATATCAAATTATCAAAGTAACGAACACGAACCATATGAGCATGATGAAAACAAGCTTGACAGTAATTCCCATGTGTCCTCGGGAGCGCTTTGCATTATATAAGAGTTCGTCCAGGCTTGTCCTTTTCTACAAAAAGGATTGGGTCACCTTGCTGCACCTTAGTTACTTTATTTACTTTTTACCCGTTACGATTTATCTTAACAACAAACTATCTGTTACCGATAATTTCAGTGCTTGCAGAGAATACCTTGCTGAAATCCACTTGTCATTTCCTTCTGCTCCTCCTTGGGTTCGACACTCTTACTTATCAAAAGGACTACGATAGATCCCCTATACTTGTGGGTCATCAAGACTCTTTTCTGGCGTCGTTGCCGGGGAGTGAAGCACCTTTGGTAAGTGTAATTTGGTAAGGAAACATTTGTATAGTGTGCTGAAATTTACTGTCACTTGTTACTATGGAAAATAATACTTTGAGGGGCTTGTTCGGGGTATATTCACCTCGATTGGAAGAGCAAATGGTTGCTCCTCAACCTACTGCACCTACTGAAAATATTTATTATGAAATTCCTTCAGGTATAATAGAGAAACGGCTAGCTAATCCTTATGCAGGAGATGGAACATTACATCCTAATATGCACCTAATCTATGTTGATGAAGTTTGTGGATTATTTAAGCTTGCAGGTAAGCCCGAGGATGTTGTCGAGAATAAGTTCTTACCTTTATCTTTTAAGGGAAAAGTATTGACATGGTATAGGCTATTGGATGATATTGGATCTTGGAACTATAACCGATTGAAATTGGAATTTCATAAAAAGTTTTATCCTATGCATCTGGTTCATCGTGATCGGAACTACATATATAATTTTTGGCCTCGTGAAGGAGAAAGTATCACTCAAGCTTGGGGGAGGATTAATTCAATGTTATATTCATGCCCCAATCATGAGCTCTCAAGAGAAATTATTATTCAAAAAAAATTATTCTCGACTTTCTCATAATGATCGATCCATGGTCTATATATACTTCTTGTACTGGTTCCTATATGAAGAAGGATGTTGAATTCAAATGGGATTTATTGGAAATAATTAAACACAACTCTGAAGATTGGGAACTCGACAAAGGTAAAGAGTCAGGTATAAACCTTAAGTTTGATTGTGTTAAATCTTTTATGGATACCAATGCTTTTCGTGATTTTAGCACTAAATATGGACTTGACTCTGAGATAGTAGCTTCTTTTTGTGAATATTTTGCTAGTCATATTGATCTCCTTAAGGAGAAGTGGTTTAGATATCATCCTCCCATCGAAGTTAAAGTAGTAGAACCTATTAAAGTTTAAGAAGAAACTATTACTTATAATGTTGATCCTCTTGTTCCTACTGCTTATATTGAGGAACCACCTTTCCCTGTTAGAATAAAGGATCATGCTAAAGCTTCAACTGTGGTTTGTAAGAGTTATACTAAAACACCTACACCCTCTGAGCAAATTAAAGTTGAACCTACTATTGCTATGGTTAAAGATCTCTTGGTTGATAATACTGATGGGCATGTTATTTATTTCTTGATGAAGCTGCTAGAATTGCTAAATCTGATATGAAAGATAAACATAGACCTGTTGTTGGCATGCCTATTGTTTATGTTAAAATAGGATATCATTTTTATCATGGTGTCAGGACCCCGATTCCAAGTCACACCGATCTACCTAGTAACACCTCATATCACTTTGCGGCCTCACGCACGGTATTCCCACGGGTGTCGCCTTACCATGGCCCGGGACCATTTCCGCCCTTTTGGCTCACGTATATGATAGTGTCGCTAGCATCCATATGACAGAGAACCCGGGCTGACATGGTTAGTCGTGAACCCAAAGCGGCACTAACCCATGGGGACAGGCATACATGAATCAACTTCGAACATGTCGGTCAGCAGTGTGTGAATCCGGGCTGTAGCACTGGGCTAACAGGACTCCGGTAACCTGGGCTGTAGCAGGCTAGGCAGGACTCCGGAGGTCATCGCGTGACATTTCCCCGAAGGCACAGACACAGGAATGAAGTGAAACACATGCCGGCCAGTCAAGTGTCCTGAGCAGTAGTGCTGGGCTAGCAGGACTCCGGTGAACCGGGCTGTAGCGGACTACTATGGCTCATGGAAGCACAAGAGTATATTTCCCCATAAGAGAGGCTGCCAAAGAGAAAAAACTAAATTGTCGGATCCCACACATACCAAGCATTTCAATCATACACACAATATGCTCGATATGTGTAAATACAACATGGCATCACAACATAACTCACGACTCAAGTATTTATGCATTAGGCTCCGAAGAGCCAGAAATACAAACATGGGTCTCATGACCCAACATTCAGAGCATACAAACCAAAGCACATGCGGAAGCTTAACATGTCTGAGTAAAGACATCTATAAATGAAAAAGGCTGAGAAGCCTGACTATATACCAGATCCTGCCGAGGGCACAAGATCGTAGCTGAGGTATCAAGCTAAACGTCGAAGTCCACGCGGAACTACTAGCGAGACTGAAGTCTCTCTACAAAACATAAATTAAGCAAACGTGAGTACAAAGGTACTCAGCAAGACTTACATCAGAACTAGCTACATATGCATCAGTATCAATAAGGGGGGGTGGTGGAGTTTGACTGCAGCAAGCCAGCTTTGACTCAATGGCTAACCTGAACTACAATTGCAAGCAACTCTTTTGAGGTGGCACACACGAGTCCACATATTCACCACTCAATACACCACTATGGATCCGCTCCCGTCTCCCTACGAGAAGGCCATCCATAGCGCTCACACTTATCTTGCGAGTTTTAGAGTATCCACTTTCACTTGTCTATGAACTGTTATAGGCAACCCAGAAGTCCTTTACCGCGAACACGACTATTTGAATAGATCATTTATAACACTGCAGGGGTGTACTTCTTCACACACGCTCTCGCCACTTACCACCATGTACACGTCGTGTATCTCGGCAACCCTCAAGCGGAAGCCTGGCAAGGGAGTCGGCCACGACCTTCCTAACCACACAAGTCTCTATCCAGGTTTATCGCCTATTCGGGTTCCATCCATGAGGAGATCCGGCCGGAGTTTCGCTCACAGCCCCAAACGATGTGTGCAAGGTTCCCAAGACAACAAACGGGCTCCCGGAACACCGTGCCACAGTGTATCTACCGCCTCATAGCCCACCCCTAGGGTCAGCGCTACGCACGGCCGCCAACACATATCCTACAAACACCAGAAACTAGTTGCAACTCCTGGACAGAGGACAAGGGCAGTTAATAAGTCAAGAGGGTCCATTGGTTTTGGGCCCAATGCGTGGTAGTAGCTGGTCATGGATCACAAACACAGAACTCAGTTCCTAAGAACCGTTTCAGTGAGACAACCCACCATGTACTCCTAAATAGCCTCTCACCACTACCTTTACCAAATCGTGTTCACACACTTAGCTCACACACAGTAGGACATGTTCACACACCTCCGATTCATCCCCGATGAATCAGACCTGACTCAACTCTAAACAGTAGCAGGCATGACAAACAAACATGAATGAATAGGCACATCAGGGCTCAAACAACTCCTGCTCATGCTAGTGGGTTTCATCTATTTACTGTGGCAATGACAGGTCATGCAGAGGAAAGGGGTTCAACTACCGCAGCATGTAACAGTTGAATCGTTGTTGTCCTAATGCAGTAAAAGAGAGTAGGAGCGAGGGAGTGGGATTGTATCGGAATGAACAAGGGGGTTTTGCTTGCCTGGCACTTCTAAAGATATTATAGCTCTTCATTGGTGTCATCAAACTCATCGTCACAAGCACGTCTATCGAGAGGGGACGAATACCAGCAACAGAGAGGGAGAGCACAATCAATGCAATGCAACAATATGATGCATGATCATGACATGGCAATATGCTGTGATTTGGGCTAATGCAACAGAAAGTCATTTTAATTAAAGGGGAATTCAAAACTATATCAATTCCAACTCCAAACCTATTATGAAATTTGCCCTAATCATGTTTCATCCTAAACAGTGAGGTTAACTTGCTCAAACATGCATGAAAATGGTACAGATGGATTCCTTGATTTTTTCTGATAATTTTTCATATATAATTTATTTCATTTGGAGTTACGGTTGATTTTCTATGATTTTTAGAAGTTTAGGCAATTTTCTGGAATTTCCTGAATAGAAATAAATCCTGAAATTACATTATTGCATCAGCATTACGTCATGCTGACCTCAGCAGGTCAATAGGGCTGCCCCGGGTCAAACCTGACCAGTGGGGTCCACTAGTCAGTGAACCAGTGCTGGTTAGGGTCGCTGATGTGTGGGCCTAGTCAACTACCTCGTCAGCATGGTCAAAGCTGACGCGTGGGCCCACCATGGTTAGTTAAACTTAAATAGAAAGTAAAGTAAGTTTAATTAGATGGTGGGGCTCAGCTGTCAGTGTCATAGGGTTAGACTAATAACATAATAAGTACTAATATAATCTGCCACGTCAGCGGTTAACGCCGGCGACCACAGCAATGGCCGGAACTCGCCGGAGTTGCTCGGGACGGCGGTACGGAGCACCGTTTCGCACGTGGTTTGTGGCTACGGCGAGCTGGAGGTGCGGCACATCTTCTGGAGCATGCGGGGCGAGCTGGGGTGGCCGGTGGCAGCGGCGGCAGTGAGTTGGGCGGCGGCCGGAGCTCGGCTGGTTGTGAGCGCGGGGCTGCAGCTCGATTTAGAGCGAACGAAGTGCACGGGCAAAAGCTACGGAGCAGCAGGGACTCGACCAGGTGCTCATACGCGGCGTTGGCCGACCGTAACAATGACGGCGACATTCGCCGCGGCGGCAAGCTTCGACAGAGATGGGGAACGGAGCTAGAGAGCAGAATCGAGAGAGGGAGGAGACAAGTTCGACGCGGAAGCTCACATAGAGGCTAACGGAGGGGTCGGCAGGCGCGGGGACGCATCGAGGAGGGCACACGGTCCCCGGCAATCTCGGCGGACCGAGGAAGAAGAGCGTCGGGGTCGGTGCTTGGAGACATCCGGCATCGCGTGAGTCGTCGAGGAGGCGTAGACGATGGAGGCGGAGCTCATGGGCATGTCAGAGGGGCGAGGGGGTGGCTCTAGTGAGGACTACGGCGAATGGCGGCGAGGATGGCGCTCAGCCATCGCGGGAGAGGGTGAGGGAGACGAGGGGGAGAGAGAGGAGAGGTGCAGGGGGGTGCTGGGCGTCTTGGTGGCGCTCGAATGGGGACGGGGAGGCAGCAGGAGGTCGAAGCAGGAGGTGGCCGCGGGTGCGTGCGCCGGCGGAACGCCTCTGCCTACTGGCAGACGTGGGTGACGACTGGCACAAGCTAGGTGGGCTGGGCCAGCACAGGTGAGGCCCAGGTGGTTTCTCTCTCTCTTTATTTTTCTTTTCTATTTTTCTGTAATCTTTGTGGCTTTTCTAAAAATACCTAGACCCTTTCAAAAATCACCAAACTAAACATGCCCACTGTATAGAATATATCCAACATGGAACATTTCAGTTTAGGATTACTTGGGCATTTAAAATATTTACTAGCATTTAAATGCCCAAATTCAAATAACATATGATTTAATCCAGTGACCTTTGGATGACCTAGAAAGTTTTGCACCATTTTTGTCAGTGGTTTTAGACCAAGACAAAGATGATGAACATTTTGAAGGGCATTTCAGGATCACTGAAAAAATATTTTAGTAACCCTAGTTGGATTAAGTGGTGTTGGGGGTTTCTACCATCCCCATTTCAACTTTCTGAGGAAAAGTAAACATGATGCATGGAGGTTATGCAAGGATAGGCAATACTAAGCTAGGGCTGTGACAGCTCACCCCCACTAAACAAGAATGTTGTCCCGAGATTCAAGCGTATGGTAAGATGAAGGGGGACGCAAACTTAACCCAATCTTCACGATCCAAGTTGCACTTCATAAGAACCTTGGTTCGATCACCATCTTTGTCTCGATGTCTTGCTCTGAGAACTCCAACCAGCATGACAACGAGAGGGAAGGGAAAACTCTAGAAGGATCAATCTTCCCGAAGATCGAACAACTCAGGATCAACTCATGGAGTGAGACATAGGAACATCTCTCCAATTGAGACACAAAGTTCACATCAGGGTGATGGAAAGAAGCGGATGATAAAGGTTCGAATTTGGTAGGCAACAATTCCACGCTTAAGTAGGATGGTGCATGGTTTCAAAGTAGCAAGGAGATAATTGCCATGATATCATAACGAGACATCTTAAGGAAGGTGACTCGTAGAAATATTCCCTTAAGTGGCAAAAAGAATTACTTTTGATTCAGAGATCATTGAAACTCTTCATACTAGCTTAAGGCAATTTACAATTGATCGTTTGAAATAGCTCGAAGAAATGGCATACTCGGACTAGGATGGATGATGTGGACTACCTTGTTGAAGACAACGCAAGGGATGATTTGCTTGCACGTGCTCTCAAGAACTTGAGCATTTCCATATTCATCAAGGTTCTACCAACATCCGTGGCAAGGATCCTGGCAACACGACATACTACCATGATGACTAGTGATGGATGATGCGGATACAAAGGAAGATAACAACTTCTCAGATCTTTCCTTAGCGAGCCTAAGGGAACAGAATCTGGACGATCGACCGAGAGACATTTAGCACTCCGCTTCTAATGTTCTCCTTGATGTTCTAGCATAATCCATTCATAGATATGGTTTGATATCTAGAACATCAAGTAAAAGGTCGAACTTCGGAAGCTCAAGAATCCATAAGGAATAACTACAGAGGCAGATCGTGCGAGATCCTTATGGGGAGGTGACCAACTTCTTCAACCGAGATACTACAATAATAGGCCTTCCGGTTAGGTGTGTTGTCCACGACATCCATGTTACCGGTTACAGAGAGACCAACATTATAGTTCTTGGAGTACGTTCCAACCATCATATCTGCCTGAGATTCAGATCTGGTTGGTGTTAGGATATTCCAGACCCATCCAGTCTAGAAAGAAAATGAGAGTTTGCAACACAACTTGACGATATGACGTTGCGAGATTCTCAGGGAATGAACTGCGATAGCAAGCTCCCAAAACATGAGCCAGTTCTGCTACAAACTTGTGAACACGCTATCCAAGACGAGCATGACCACGTAGTAGTCTTATAGTAAAACACTATCGAGTTCAGGTGGGGAACCATCATCAAGGATTTCGAAGTCTTTACACAAGTCCATGGATTAGATCCCAAGCATAGACTTCTTTGCCTTGAACAAGTCAATCAGTGGCTTGGTGGGCTACGAAATACATATGGAGTGGAGGTAATTAATCTACCAAACCATAGAATAAATTCACACATGCATAACTGACTTGGGATGGTACCAGGGAAATAAAAACAATCTTTCTCGAACTCACGGCGGCAACTTGCACCAGGTGCACATGAATTCGAGGAAGTCACTTCTTCCATTCAAGCATAAGCTTCATGAAGGGAACACGAAGGCATTGCTTATAAAGTTTCCAAAACTAGGTTGATGTTCAACATGAATCATGGGGGAGACAAAATGCTGCTGATGGGCTCAACAACAACTCATCGGAATTTCCATATCACTGGACTTCCACCATCATGTGAACACGATGATAGTATTGGTCAGACCAAAAGATGTAATGGTGTATGCTCGAGGGATCAACCATGGGTAAGACAACATTACGAACATCATTGGTTCTGATTTGACTTGACGATAGCCCATACTCAAGTCAAAGTTTTGACAAGGCAATAGATCCAACAACTGATCACGAGGACCAATTTATGGAGATATCATCTTTCTTCAACACACACACACACACAAAAGATATCCCTTAACATGAACTGAGTCAGAGAAGCTATTATCTTCCAATTCTCCAAGTTATTGTTTAGCTTAACCAACTAGCTCAGGGGTATCCAATACAGATTCTTGGAGAATGGGTGGTTTGGAGGAAAAACCAGCATGATCACGAATTCAACATAGCGATCAGGTGACAACCTGGTAATACTTCCAAGAAGATATTCGGAACATCATGAACCAGCGATATGTTACTAAGCTCGAGAACAATCTTGCTTTTCAGAATAAGATGATATGAATAAATAAGCAAGGGATTGAATAATCCTAACTCATTGATCGAAGAGTGCACCGGAAATAAGGACAAGGTAGCACGATCAATCCTAGAATAGTGTTTTGATAACCAACACACTAAGAATGATATTAGTGTCCATTAACTACCGAGCAACACGGTTGCTAGGAGTATTTATTTCACACATCATGGTTCACTTTCCGGCATTCCGGTTGCGACAACACGAAACCGAGGAATGAAAAATGATGGCAAGAAGTATCACTGCGTCAAGAATTCATGAGAGATGGTGCAATTCTCATGACAATCCTGACATAAAGGGGGTAATACTCCAGGGTAGAACAGAGCAAAAGCTGGATGGGCATTTGTTCTGCAGAACACAACTACTTTGAATCAATCCTGGATATGGATGAGGTATTGGAGTTTGTTTTTCCTAGTCATTCTGAAATAGGATGGCTTAATGGACCACAAGGATAATAAGCATCGATAACATGGATGCGCAATTACTCCTGACTATCAATTGATAGACGATGGTCGGAATACAAATGAAGAGGGACAACTCAAGAGGACATATAACTTTCTGAGTTGTGGATGCATAGATTAGTATGTCGAGCAAAACTCAACATTTCTTCCGGACAACCCATGCAGAAAGGTAGTACTGACAGATTCACAATACAGAATGGAGAACTCATCAAGAGCACTCTGGTTGTGATCTTTTGGTTCAACGAACTTCTGCCATAAGCGGTTCGTAGTGTTTGGAAGAAGGAACTACCACAGACCTTGAGGACTAATGCAAAGGTTACTAATATCCTAAAGGAACTAGCAACACTATCATCATGAGATAAGTAGGGTGAATCTCGGGTTCAAAAACCCGAAAATAGAATGCCTACTACTAAATGGCATCACGGAATGCTTTCGAGAATGGTGGCCAGAATCATCACACCAGGAACACAAGACATAGCTAGATTACTAGGTGACTCCCTAAAACACCTAGGGTCATAATAATACCTCCAACATATATGTCAAGGCAATGGAGTACCTCAACAGAACGATTAGTGTGGTTGAACTGGCCCAAAGGGACATCGGGAAGGAAAAGAAGGGATTTGCAAATGCATCAGACTATTTAGAAACCTGGCATGACTCGGACAGCATAACGGCTATTAACGCTCAAAATGATTTGAGACATCCTGCAAAAATGGTGGCATAACCACTCAACATCACAATATCAAGGTTTTGAGACCAATTATGAACATATGGAAGTAGTAGGAACTGAACTGAGGCTTGAACTCAATAATCCTAGGCAACTACGGTTTAGTAACACGTCATCCTGAGAGATAGAAGAGAATCCTAGTACTTAACCCCGTAGAAAAGATAAGATGACTCAGATCAGAAGGTCATGAGGATAAGGAGTAAAAATAGCCTTAAGTTCCCTACCACAATCAATTCCCCTACATAACTAAAGCATTTCTAGACACAACTTCGACCAGTTGGTTTGGTAATCCTACAGGCAGTCAGGCTCTGATACCAAAACTGTCAGGACCCCGATTCCATGTCACATCGATCTAGCTGGTAACACCTCATATCACTTTGCGACCTCACGCACGGTATTCCCACGGGTGTCGCCTTACCATGGCCCGGGACCGTTTGCGCCCTTTTGGCTCACGTATATGATAGTGTCGCTAGCATCCATATGACGGAGAACCCAGGCCGACATGGCTAGTCGTGAACCCAAAGCGGCACTAACCCATGGGGACAGGCATACATGAATCAACTTCGAACATGTCGGTCAGCAGCGTGTGAATCCGGGCTGTAGCACTGGGCTAACAGGACTCCGGTAACCCGGGCTGTAGCAGGCTAGGCAGGACTCTGGAGGTCACTGCATGACATTTCCCTGAAGGGACAGACACAGGAACGAAGTGAAACACATGCCAGCCAGTCAAGTGTCCTGAGCAGTAGTGCTGGGCTAGCAGGACTCCAGTGAACCGGGCTGTAGTAGACTACTATGGCTCATGGAAGCACAAGACTACATTTCCCCATAAGAGAGGCTGCCAAAGATAAAAAACTAGATTGTCGGATCCCACACATACCAAGCATTTCAATCATACACGCAATATGCTCGATATGTGTAAATACAACATGGCATCACAACATAACTCTACGACTCAAGTATTTATTCATTAGGCTCCGAGGAGCCAGAAATATAAACATGGGTCTCATGACCCAACATTCAGAGCATACAAACCAAAGCACATGCGGAAGCTTAACATGTCTGAGTACAGACAAATCTATAAATGAAAAAGGCTGAGAAGCCTGACTATCTACCAGATCCTGCCGAGGGCACAAGATCGTAGCTGAGGTATCAAGCTAAACGTCGAAGTCCACGCAAAACTACTAGCGAGACTGAAGTCTCTCTACAAAACATAAATTAAGCAAATGTGAGTACAAAGGTACTCAGCAAGACTTACATCAGAACTAGCTACATATGCATCGGTATCAACAAGGGGGGGTGGTGGAGTTTGACTGCAGCAAGCCACCTTTGACTCAGTGGCTAACCTAAACTACGATTGCAAGCAACTCTTTTGAGGTGGCGCACACGAGTCCACATATTCACCATTCAATACACCACTATGGATCCACTCCCGACTCCCTACGAGAAGGCCATCCATAGCACTCACACTTATCTTGCGAGTTTTAGAGTATCCACTTTCACTTGTCTATGAACTGTTATAGGCAACCCAAAAGTCCTTTACCGCGGACACGGCTATTCGAATAGATCATTTATAACCCTGCAGGGGTGTACTTCTTCACACACGCTCTCGCCACTTACCACCATGTACACGTTGTGTATCTCGGCAACCTTCAAGTGGAAGCTTGGCGAGGGAGTCGATCACGACCTGACTAACCACACAAGTCCCTAGTCCAGGTTTATCGCCTATTCTGGTTCCATCCGCGAGGAGATCCGGCCGGAGTTTTGCTCACAGCCCCAAACGATGTGTGCAGGGTTCCCGGTACACCGTGCCACAGTGTATCTACCGCATCATAGCCCACCCCTAGGGTCAGCGCTACGAACGGCTGCCAACACATATCCTACAAACACCAGAAACTAGTTGCAACTCCTGGACAGAGGATAAGGGCAGTTAATAAGTCGAGTGTGTCCATTGGTTTCGGGCCCAATGCGTGGTAGTAGCTGGTCATGGATCACAAACACAGAAATCAGTTACTAAGAACAGTTTCAATGAGACAACTCACCATGTACTCCTACATGGCCTCTCACCGCTACCTTTACCAAATCGTGTTCACACACTTAGCTCACACATAGTAGGACATGTTCACACACCTCCGATTCATCCCCGATGAATCAGACCTGACTCAACTCTAAGCAGTAGCAGGCATGACAAGCAAACATGAATGAGTAGGCACATCAGGGCTCAAACAACTCCTACTCATGCTAGTGGGTTTCATCTATTTACTGTGGCAATGATAGGTCATGCAGAGGAAAGGGGTTCAACTACCGCAGCATGTAACAATTGAATCGTTGTTGTCCTAATGCAGTAAAAGAGAGCAGGAGCAAGAGAGTGGGATTTTATCGGAATGAACAAGGAGGTTTTGCTTGCCTGGCACTTCCGAAGATATTATAGCTCTTCATCGGTGTCATCGAACTCATCGTTGGAAGCACGTCTATCGAGAGGGGGCGAATACCGACAACAGAGAGGGAGAGCACAATCAATGCAATGCAACAATATGATGCATGATCATGACATGACAATATGCTGTGATTTGGGCTAATGCAACAGAAAGTCATTTTAATTGAAGGGGAATTCAAAACTATGTCAATTCCAACTCCAAACCTATTATGATATTTGCCCTAATCATGTTTCATCCTAAACAGTGAGGTTAACTTGCTCAAGCATGCATGAAAATGGTACAGATGGATTCCTTGAATTTTTCTGGTAATTTTTCATATATCATTTATTTCATTTAGAGTGACGGTTGATTTTCTATGATTTTTAGTTTAGGCAATTTTCTGGAATTTCCTGAATAGAAATAAATCCAGAAATTACATTATTGCATCAGCATTACGTCATGCTGACCTCAGTAGGTCAACAGGGCTGCCCTGGGTCAAACCTGACCAGTGGGGTCCACTAGTCAGTGAACCAGTGCTGGTTAGGGTCGCTAACGTGTGGGTCCAGTCAACTGCCTCGTCAGCATGGTCAAAGCTGACGCATGGGCCCACCGTGGTTAGTTAAACTTAAACAGAAAGTAAACTAAGTTTAATTAGATGGTGGGGCTTAGCTTTCAGTGTCATAGGGTTAGACTAATAACATAATTAGTACTAATATAATCTGCCACGTCAGCGGTTGATGCCGGCGACCACAGCAACGGCCGGAACTCACCGGAGTTGCTCAGGACGGTGGTACGGAGCACCATTTCGCACGTGGTTTGCGGATACGGCGAGCTAGAGGTGCGGCGCATCTTCTGGAGCACGCGGGGCGAGCTGGGGTGGCCGGTGGCAGCGACGACAGTGAGCTGGGCGGCGGCCGGAGCTCGGCTGGTTGCGGGCACGGGGCTGCAGCTCGATTTAGAGCGAACGAAGTGCAAGGGCAGAAGCTACGGGGCAGCAGGGACTCGACCGGGTGCTCATACTCCGCGTTGGCCGACCGTAAGGATGACGGTGACATTCGCGGTGGCGGCAAGCTTCGGCGGACATGGGGAACGAAGCTAGAGAGCATAATCGAGAGAGGGAGGAGACGGGTTCGACGTGAAAGCTCACAGAGAGGCTAACAGAGGGGTCGGCAGGCGCGGGGACGCATCGAGGAGGGCACACGGTCGCCGGTGATCTCGGTGGACCGAGGAAGAAGAAGGCGTCGGGGTCGGTGCTTGGAGGCGTCCGGCGTCGCGTGAGTCATCGAGGAGGCGTAGACGATGGTGGCGGAGCTCATGGGCACGTCAGAGGGGCGAGGGGGTGGCTCTGGTGACGACTACGGCGAACGGCGGCGAGGATGGTGCTCGGCCATCACGGGAGAGGGTGAGGGAGACGAGGGAGAGAGAGGGGAGAGGTGCAGGGGGGTGTTGGGCGTCTTCATGGTGTTCGAATGGGGACGGGGAGGCAGCAGGAGGTGGAAGCAGGAGGTGGCCGCGGGTGCGCGCGCCGGCGACACGCCTCTGCCTACTAGCAGATGTGGGTGACGACTGGCACAAGCCAGGTGGGCCGGGCCAGCACAGGTGAGGCCCAGGTGGTTTCTCTCTCTTTATTTTTCTTTTCTATTTTTCTGTAATCTTTCTGGCTTTTCTAAAAATACCGAGACCCTTTCAAAAATCACCAAACTAAACATGCCCACTGTATAGAATATATCCAACATGGAACATTTCAGTTTAGGATTACTTGGGCATTTAAAATATTTACTAGCATTTAAATGCCCAAATTCAAATAACATATGATTTAATCCAGTGACCTTTGGATGACCTAGAAAGTTTTACACCATTTTTGTCAGAGGTTTTAGACCAAGACAAAGATGATGAACATTTTTAAGGGCATTTCAGGATCATTGAAAAAATATTTTAGTAACCCTAGTTGGATTAAGTGGTGCTGGGGGTTTCTGCCATCCCCATTTTAACTTTCTGAGGAAACGTAAACATGATGCATGGAGGTTATGCAAGGATAGGCAAGACTACGCTAGGGCTGTGACAGCTGGCTTATGTGATGTGGGTGCTAGTGCGACTGTAATTCCTTATACCTTGTATAAACAAATTATGAATGAAATTGCACCTGCTGAGATCAAAGATATGTTACTATTAAGATTGCTAATAGAGATACTATATCACCAATTGGGATTGTTAGAGATATTGAAGTCTTGTGTGGGAAGATAAAATATCCTACTGATTTTTTTGTTCTTGCTTCCCCACAAGATAATTTTTTTCCCATTATATTTGGTAGACCCTTCTTGAATACTATTAATGCTAAGATAGACTACGAGAAAGACATTGTTACTGTTGGATGAGGGGATATGTCTCATGATTTTAATTTCTCTAAATTTCGTAGACAAGCCCATGATAAAGAATTGCCTAATAAGGATGAAACAATTGGTCTTGCTTCTATTGCCGTGCCTCCTAATGATCCTTTAGAATAGTATTTGCTAGACCATGAAAATGATATGTTTATGAATGAAAGAAGGGAAATAGATGAAGTATTCTTTAAACAAGGACCTATTTTGAAACACAATCTGCCTGTTGAAATCCTTGGGTATCCTCCTCCACCTAAGGGTGATCCCGTGTTTGAGCTTAAACAATTACCCAATACTCTTAAAATATGCTTATCTTGATGGAAATAAGATATATCATGTTATTATTAGTGCTAACCTTTCAGAGCATGAAGAAAAGAAATTATTGAAAACTCTGAAGAAGCACCGTGCCGCTATTGGATATAATCTCGACGATCTTAAGGGCATTAGTCCCACTCTATACCAGCACAAAATTAAATTGGAGAAAGATGTTAAACCAGTTGTTGATCATCAACGATGGTTAAATCCTAAGATGAAAGAAGTGGTAAGAAATGAAATACTAAAGCTTCTGAAGGCAGGTATAATTTATCCTATTGCTGATAGCCAGTGGGTAAGTCCTGTTCACTGTGTCCCTAAGAAGGGACGTATTACTGTTGTCCCTAATGATAAGAATGAATTGATTCCACAAAGAACTGTTATAGGTTATAGAATGGTACCTAATTTTCGCAAATTAAATATACTAGAAATGATCATTACCCTCTACCTCTCATTGATCAAATGCTAGAAAGATTATCCAAGCATACACATTTTTGCTTTCTAGATAGTTATTCTGGTTTCTCTCAAATACCCGTGTCAAAAGATGATCGAGAGAAAACCACTTTTACTTCCCCTTTTGGTACCTTTGCTTATAGACGTATGCCTTTTGGTTTAAGCAATGCACCTGCTACGTTTCAAAGATATATGACTGCTATATTCTTCGATTTCTGTGAAAATATTGTTGAGGTTTTCATGGATGATTTCTTTGTTTACAGAACTTCTTTTGATGATTTCTTAAGCAATCTTGATCTAGTTTTGCAGAGATGTGAAGAAACTAATCTTGTCTTGAATTAGGAAAAGTGCCACTTTATGGTTAATGAAGGTATTGTCTTGGGGCATTAAGTTTCTAAAAGAGGTATTGAAGTTGATAAAGCTAAAGTAGATGCTATTGAAAAGATGTCGTGTCCTAAAGATATCAAAGGTATAAGAAGTTTCCTTGGTCATGTTGGTTTCTATAGGATGTTTATTAAAGACTTCTCTAAAATCTCTAGGCCTCTCACTAATCTCTTACAAAAAGATGTTCCTTTTGTTTTTGATGATGATTGCGTAGAAGCATTTGAAATACTTAAGAAATGCTTGATTTCTGCACCTACTGTTCGGCCACCTGATTGGAATTTATCCTTTGAAATTATGTGTGATGCTACTAATTATGATGTTGGTGCTATTCTAGGACAAAGAGTTGATAAGAAATTAAATGTTATTCAGTATGCTAGTAAAACTCTAGACAGTGCCCAGAGAAATTATGCTACCACTGAAAAGGAATTTTTAGCAGTTGTATTCGCATGTGATAAGTTCATACCTTATATTGTTGATTCCAAAGTAACTGTTCACACTGATCATGCTGCTATTGAATATCTTATGGAAAAGAAAGATGCTAAACCTAGACTTATTAGATGGGTTCTCTTACTACAAGAATTTGATTTGCATATTATTGATAGATAGGGAGCTGAGAACCCCGTTGCAGACAACTTGTCTAGGTTATAAAAAGTTCTTGATGACCCACTACCTATTGATGATAGCTTTCTCGATGAACAATTAAATGTCATAAGTGCTTCTCATAATACTCCATGGTATGTTGATTATGCTAATTATATTGTTGCTAAGTTTATACCACCTAGTTTCACATACCAGCAAAAGAAAAAGTTTTTCTATGATTTAAGACATTACTTTTGGGACGACCCACACCTTTATAAAGGAGTAGATGGTGTTATTAGATGTTGTGTACCTGAGAATGAATAGGGACATATCCTACACAAGTGCCACTCTGAGTCTTCTGGAGGACACCGCGCTGGAGACAGAACTGCACATAAGGTATTGCAATACGGGTTTCTATTGTCCCACTTTCTTTAAGGATGCCCGTAAGTTTGTCTTATCTTGTGATGAATGCCAGAGAATTGGTAATATTAGTAGACGTCAATAAATGCCTATGAGCTATTCACTTGTTATTGAACCATTTGATGTTTGGGGCTTTGATTATATGGGACCTTTTCCTTACTCTAATGGGTATACACATATTTTAGTTGTCGTTGATTACGTTGCCAAGTGGGTAGAAGCTATTCCAACTAGTATTGCTAATCATAACACTTCTATTAAGATGCTTAAAGAACTTATTTTTCCGTGGTTTAGAGTCCCTAGATATTTAATGACTGATGGTGGTTCACATTTTATTCATGGTGCTTTCCGCAAAATGCTTGCTAAGTATGATGTCAACCATAGAATTGCATCCCCAGATCATCCTCAGTCTAGTGGTCAAGTAGAATTAAGAAATAGAGAGCTTAAATTAATTTTGCAAAAGACTGTTAATAGATCTAGAAAGAATTGGTCTAAGAAACTTGATGATGCATTGTGGGCTTATAGAACTGCTTACAAGAATCCTATGGGTATGTCTCTGTATAAAATGGTTTATGGAAAAGCATGTCACTTACCTCTTGAACTAGAACATAAGGCATATTGGGCTATCAAAGAGCTCAATTATGATTTCAAACTTGCCGGTGAGAAGAGGTTATTTGACATTAGCTCGCTTGATGAATGGAGAACCCAAGCCTATGAGAATGCCAAGTTGTTTAAAGAAAAAGTTAAAAGATGGCATGACAAAAGGATACAAAAGCGTGAGTCTAATGTAGGTGATCATGTTTTGCTATACAACTCTCGTTTAAGATTTTTTGCAGGAAAGCTTCTCTCTAAATGGGAAGGCCCCTACATTATTGAGGAGGTCTATCGTTCTGGTGCTATAAAAATTAACAATGCCGAATGCACAGATCCAAAGTGGTAAATGGCTAGAGAATCAAACATTATATCTCAGGTACTCCCATAAATGTTGAGACCAATATAATTAATACCATAACACTGGAGGAGTACATAAGGGACACTTTCCAAAATGTTTCAGACTTTGAAAAGGAAGAGGTATGCGGTATGGTAAGTAAACCGACTGCAAAACGTTTCCCATAGCAAATTTTCTCCGTTTTGGAATATTTCAAAAATTAGGAAAATTAAAAGTAGTCCGAAAGAGATATGAGAGGTCCACAAGGGTGGAGGGCGCGCCCTACTACCCTAGGTGTGCCCCCCGTCCTTCTGGCCGCCTCGTGTGCCCTCTGGACTCCGTTTTCTTGCACGATACTTCTTTTGGTCGGTAAAAATTCATTATATAACCTCCAGAAGATTTATACCACCGTACCATGAAAATATCTCCTATTCTTGTTTTGAGTTATTTTTCTGACAGATCTAGATCACCGTGACGTCTCCAAGCGGCCCCACGGACAAGTTTTTCGAGAAGGTCATCAACCCCTACCTTGCAGAGGAGTCGCAACACCGTCAAGCCATTGAGAATCGTGATGGGGTGCTGCACATCCGCGATGTTGAGGGGACGAAGAAGACCGGAAGCATGGAGACAAGACTCGCAGCAATGGAGCAGCAAGTTTTCAAGTGCTAAGGATGGTGGGGCATGGATTTAATGCCAATCACATGATGATCGTGGAATTCACCAACAATCACAAGCTGGATGCCAGGAGCACTGAGGAGGCCATCTTCAAGCTTCATGAGAAAATCGAGCATCTCCATGCCCAAATCTATGACCTGCAAAACGAAAACTGTGAGTATGAATACAAGTTTAAGAGGATGAGTTTGGCTACAGATTTGAGGATCCTGGATACTTGTTCATCTTTCTATGATGGTGAACCTATGCCTTGGAAGATGGATGAGAATCCTACTTCATCAACAACTCCTTCATCACCAACTCCGAAGAAAGAGATCTAAATACATGGGTATGAGCACTCCCCTTGGCAACTTCCAAGCTTGGGGGAGGTGACCTGATATTGTATCACCATCACACCTCTATCTTTAACGTTTTTCTTAGTTTGATCCTTTTAGTTATATCTTGATCTAGTAGAAGAAAGTTTTGGTATGATCTAGCTTTGAGTTTTCTTTATGTTCCCTCTATGTAATCGAGTCCTTGAGATATATAATAAAGAGTAGTTTTGAGTTAAGGGTTTAACTTTCTTGCTATGATATTGAGGGAATTAAATAAAAGAAGGAATAAAAAGAAATGAAAAGATCATACATTGATCCTATGGCGAGTAATGACTTCACATATAAAGTGTATGATGAATAAAAGTTGTTGAGAGTTCACAAACTTAGTTTTGGTCATTGTTGCAATTAATAGGAAATAATAAAGAAAGAGAGGCTTCACACATATATATATATACTATCTTGGAGATCTTTTGTAATTCTGAGCACTCATTAAAATATGACAAGCTAAAAAGTTAATGTTGGACAAGGAAGACAACATAATCACTAGGATGCGTCGGGGCTATACAAACAATTTTTAACCCCTTTCCGTGACGACATTTGGGACCGTCGCCAAGTGAGTGTGGGCGATAGGGTGTCCTTCCCACACGACCCAAAAACCATCGGGGATATGGAGCAATGATCCAGAGGCCTTCCAAAATGTAATCGTGTGTGATGCAGAACACATAATATTCTTTTGCACGTGTGGGATCGGTGATTAAACGTTTCTAGTGACGTAGCGAAACCATACGGTGTGTTGTAATGAACTGTTTGGGAAACAGTATGTAAGGCTCGCAGGCCAACATATGACCTGCGTGCGATTTGTGCCCCATCGCACATGATTTTTCTATGTAACCCGTCTGCCATGCAAGACTCCATGGCACATGTTTCACAATAATTACCGTCTGCAATAATGTTCTATCACAAAAGGTTCTGGAGCCACTTCGCACACATACAAGTGCTGCAAACTGTTTGTGATTTGTTGGGTATCACTCATGGTTTCAGCAAGAGTGACATGTGCTTTTCGTTTGGGATCCCACACGTTTCCTGACAAAATTACGATTGGCATTGTGTTTTACATTGGGGATGGTTTACTCCGAGTTCTCGTGTGCGATAACGCGATATCACAAATGGTTCCGGATAGCCTTCGCACACGTAGTAGTGCTGCAAATCGTTTGTGATCTGCTGTGTATCACCGACGGTTCCACTAGGATTACCGTATGCTTTCCTTTGTGGATCGCACACACTCATTTAGTTGAACTGTGTGCGGAGCAATTGCCAAGTTAAAACAAAAATATCCCATTTTGAATCGGCATGCAAAAAGCAAATTCGCCACAATATTCAATTGAAGAAATAAACAAAAATATGACATTTTGAATCGGCATGCAAAAAGAAAATTCGCCACAATATCAATTGAACAAATAAACAAAAATATCCCATTTTGAATCGGCACGGAAAAAGCAAATTCGCCACAATATTCAATTGAACAAATAGTGTCCACAGGCAGAACATTCATCAGATTTTGCAACAAATGCAATTGAGCATATGGTAGCTAAATTCCCATGATTTGTCCACACATATATGCATTACATAATTAATCATAGTGTACGAAATACGAAGACCTCATCATATGGAAAACAATGGATCCATGCGTATATGTTTAGCGGCTAACTCATACTCAATGTTTCAGGAGAAGGCAAGCTGAAATCTTCATTATCACCAGTGGGATTGATTTAGTGATCCAGGAAGAAGTCGCTGATAAACTCCGAACCATCAACAATTCACCAGCCAGGAGCGGTTCAGGGGTCCACGGTTTTAAGATGAGCTGCAATATTTTTAAGATCAGAATGTGTCATATGAGTGGAGTAGAAGATATTAATTAAGATAGACTTACTGGTACTAATTCGCGAGGATCGTCACAACTATCAGCAGACTTGCAGATGGAGATCATGTGTGTGCAAACAAAGTATCCACAAAGGTTGGTCCCTGCTTCTTGCTGAGGACACTAAAATTTTGTGTACATAAGTAGTCATGTATTTTTGTGACGCCCGGATATTTAAGCTACAGTAATTCTCTGCTAATAATGCCACATCACTTCGATTAATGTTGCTAATCTCACGTTAGTTCGAAACCGATTCTAATTCAAATCCAAAATCAAGCAAACAATAAAAGTTTTCAAATATTAAAATTAAAATGTTCGGACTGAACCAAATATTGCATAGATAATTATGGTGGAGAAACCACACCTTTATAAAATGTTTAAATAATATGAGATGAATAAAACGGCAACAAAAACTATTATTTAAATACCTTTTGTAATTAATAAAATGTCAAACTAATTTATTGAAGACTGGACTTTTTGAGCATGGAATAAGTTGAAATACTAATTTATATACTAAGTATATATTTTACTAAAACTAAAATAATAGGATAAAAAACTATAAAAGAAAAGGTAAAATATATAAAAAGTAAAAACAAAACAAAAGAAAGGAACCCCCCAGCTGGACCGCGGCCTAGCTGGCCATCAGACCAACCAGGCCGGCCTAGCCGGCCCACCCCGCCCCTGGCCTATATGGCCTACCTCTCCATCCCCCGAACCCTAGAACCCCAACCCCGTTCCTCTCCTCCCTCGTTCCCCACGCGCCGCCACAGACTCACTCATGCGTAGGGCAGCGCCCAGCCCCGTGCGCCTCCTGCCTCCCGCCCCGTCGCCCGCCTCTGACGACCAGCGGCGCCCTTCCTGGCCTCCTTCCGCTCTCTCTCTCATGCACTGCACCCTTCATCCCCAAGCTCTGCGCGCTCCATCCATGGTCGCCCCGACCTCCTGGCACAACATCGCCGTCCCCCTCGCTCTAGCGAGCTGGGAACCACACACCCACCTCGCCGGAGCACCTCGCCGCCTCGACCACGACGCCGCCGTCCTCTCCGTCGTCGCCCTGTCGTCCCCGTCCTCCTCCCCGAACGACCTCCACGCACCTCGACGCCCCCCTGCTCACCAACGCCAGTGAGGACCCGTTCGTCCTCCCCTTTTCCCTGCTCGTCGTTGCGGTTGTCATCGTTGCGCCCGTGAGCCCCTTGGTCACGCGCCCTCCCTGCGCCGACCGGGAACGCGCCGCCCCCCAAAGTCGTGCCCACGCTTTTCCATGGCCCTGTCCCGCGTGTGCGAGCTCCGCTCGTCGGGCCACGGCCAGCAGGCCGCGCTTACCCCGCCCCGCTGCCTCCTCGTACTCCTAGGCCATGGCCACCGATACCTTTTGCGTGCCCGACGAGGCCCCTGGCCTCGCTATCCTACTACGCTCGCTGCCTCCTTCCGCTACTGCAACGCCGCCCCGCCTCCATCGCTGCTCGCCGTCGCCTCCCTGTCGACGGCCCCGCCCGTCTGGCCACACTCCGCCTCCTGTCTGCGAGCCCGCATCCAGGGCCAGCCTTGCACGACTGGCCGTTCGGGCGATGCCCCATGCCCGCAGCGCTCGAAACTCGCATGCTCAGCGCCCGTTAACCGCCCCCTGTGCCTATGACAAATGGGGCCCACGCCCAAAAATAAAAGATAAAAAAGAGATTGAATAAATAAATATTGTTAAATTCATTCATTAATTAATTAATTAGCTAGTAAGCTAATTAGTTAACTTAATCAACCTGCTTAATAACCTCATCAACCAGATTAGTTAATCAAGTGCTGTTTAGTAAAACATGTAACAATGACACATGGATCCCATTGACCAGTCAAACCACCGACTGGGATAACCCAGTCAATGACATGCGGGTCCCATGGGCCCCTTTTGACCAGTCAACGGTCCAGTCAAGCGCTGACTGGACATTTGACCAGGGCCCCACCTGTCAGCCCCTTAGACAGAATCTGGGTACACTTCCTGTGTACCCATAGCATTTAAATACAAATTTAATTTCGAATTAAATTAAATGCTGAAATTAGAAAATCATTTTAAATCTTTAAATTTTAATATAAAATAATCCGTAAGTCGGATGGAAATACTTTGTACATGAAAGTTGCCCAGAACGACGAGACGAATCCGGATACACTCTCCGTTCGTCCGCCACACATCCCTAGCATAGTGAACACGCAACTTTCCCCCTCCGGTTCATCTGTTTGAAAACGCGAAACTTCGAGAAAACTTTCCCGGATGTTTTCCCCTTTCGCCGATATCACATACTACAGTGATTGGGCGCCCCTAGCATCACGCTTTGTCATGTCATGCATCATCATGCATTTGTTTGCATTGTACTTAAAGTTTCTTCCCCATCTTTTCTCGCTAGATACCGAGACCGACGCCGCCGCTACCTAGTACGACTACGGTGTTGACGACCCCTCCTTCTTGCCAGAGCAATCAGGCAAGCCCCCCCCCCCTTGATCACCAGATATCACCTACTCTCCTCTATACTGCTTGCATTAGAGTAGTGTGGCATGTTACTGTTTTCCGTTAATCCTATTCTGATGCATGGCCTGTCAATGTTGCTACAACTGTTGATACCTTACCCGCAATCCTAAATGCTTAGTATAGGATGCTAGATTATCATCAGGGGCCCTACACGATTGTCTGTCTGCCATGCTATACCACTGGGTCGTGATCACTTCGGGAGGTGATCACGGGCATATGCTATATACTTTATACTGTAACATTACTTATGATACTATTCAGAGATGGGGGCTGAAGGGGCAGGTGGCTCCATCCTGGTAGAGGTGGGCCTGGGTTCCCGACGGCCCCCGGCTGTTACCTTGTGGCGGAGCGACAAGCAGGTTGAGACCACCTAGGAGAGAGGTGGGCCTGGCCCTGGTCAGCATTCGTGGTTATTTCAAGATAACACGTTTAATGAGATCTTGGTATTTGATATGAGTCTGGCCACTGGCCTATACGCACTAACCATCTACGCGGGGATAGTTATGGGCACTCGACATCGTGGTATCAGCCGAAGCCTTCATGACGTCAGCGACTAAGCGCCGCACGCCGGGCTGGACAGTGTAACGCAACTTCCTTTGTAATGGAGGTTGCTAGGTCTGCTCTCCGGCCGCCCACGCAACATGCAAGTGTGCAATGGGCGATGGGCCCAGACCCCTGCGCCATAGGATTTAGACCGGCGTGCTGACCTATCTGTTGTGCCTAGGTAGGGTTGCGATGTGTTGATCTTCCGAGGCCAGGCATGACCCAGGAAATTGTGTCCGGCCAAATGGGATCGAGTGTGTTCGGTTATGTGGTGCACCCCTGCAGGGAAGTTAATCTATTCGAATAGCCGTGATCTTCGATAACAGGACGACTTGGAGTTGTACCTTGACCTGATGACAACTAGAACTGGATACTTAATAAAACACACCCTTCCAAGTGCCAGATACAACTGGTGATCGCTCTCTCATAGGGCGACGAAGGGAGGATCATTGGTTAGGATTAGGCTATGCGATGCTACTTGGTGAACTTACCATCTACTCTCTTCTCCTGCTGCAAGATGGAGGTTACCAGAAGTGTAGTCTTCAATAGGACTAGCTATCCCCCTCTTATTCCGACATTCTGCAGTTCAGTCCACATATGATATCCTTATTCCATTTGATACCAATGCATACATATGTAGTGTTGCTCCTTGCTTGCGAGTACTTTGGATGAGTACTCACGGTTTCTTTGCTCCCTCTTTTCCCCCTTTCTATACCCGATTGCTGTGACCAGACGTTGGAGCTCAGGAGCCAGACGCCACCGTCGACGACGACTACTACTACTCGGGAGGTGCCTACTACTACGTGCAGCCCGCTGACGAGGACCAGGAGTAGTTTAGGAGGATCCCTGGCAGGAGGCCTGTGCCTCTTTTGATCTATATCCCAGTTTGTGCTAGTCATCTTATTGCAACTTGTTTAACTTATGTCTGTACTCGATATTGTTGCTTCCACTGACTCATCTATGATCGAGCTCTTGTATTCGAGCCTTCGAGTCACCTGGCTTGTAATATGATGCTTGTATGACTTATTTTATTTCTAGAGTTGTGTTGTGATATCTTCCCGTGAGTCCCTGATCTTAATCGTACACGTTTGGTGTATGATTAGTGTACGATCGAATTGGGGGCATCACAAGTTGGTATCAGAGCTGACTGCTTGTAGGAATACCCTTTCCACACTCCTTGGTCGAAGTTGAGTCTAGTTGATGAAGATTGTTTTTCTAACTTGGCTGTGCGGCCCACGGGCCCACGTCGCCATTGGGTGGTATTAGTATCTTTTACTCCTCGATCTATACTCTGGGACTCTGATCTCTCTACTATTCAGGTTTAATGGTTTTACTAAATCTAACTTTAGGTTCTCGATAATACTTTCTCCCGGAGAGCCCCTCATTCCAGATGATCGCCTGGTACACCAGAAGATTCCCAAGATACTCTCCGATGTTCTCTCAAGACTTTGTGCCCGTTGCTTGTGTAATTCCCTACCACTAAAATATCCCTATGGATAAATACATACACCCGTCATTCTTACTTTTATTCCAAGTTGATCTTGTTATTACAAGATACCTCGAACTTCTCTCTATTGCTCCAAGAAATCTTTGTGCTTAGTGCCTTGTAGTTCCTTGTCGCCTGAATACACCTACAACTTAATCCTCACACTCACCGAGGATTTGTTTCTCCCCAGTTGTTCATGTGGTTCACAATGGTCTTCGAAATACTATTCGATCCTCCAAAAACCCTTAGTAGCTTATTGCTCTGCAATACTTGTCTGCTTGCATTATGGATGCTTTCCATATGTCTGGCAATATTCGTTAGTATCCTTAGACACCGTCATTTTGATCCTATTGATTTAACATGAGTGCGAATGCACTCAATCATTAGTTGATCCTTTTAAATTGTCTTTCTGGCTCAGATGTCATTTTTGAACAAGGGCTTGTTCTCGACCAATCTGTTTGCCGTCAATTGTACCCTTAGGTCTATTGAACTTATCCACCCTTGATTAGAGCGTCTGCTTCTGATCCTTCTATTTGGAAATCATAATTCCTTTGATATCTAAGCATCGGATCATTCAGGTGTCCTATAATTTGATGCCCTTGCATCCTTTCTTCAACTGACTGTGTGTCGATGCTCACATCAGCTCCGCTATGGACCGTCAGATCCTTTATTGGATTATTATTTGACAGTGTCCTCCTTATTCAATAACCTTGTGAGCCTTTCCTAGGATACATAATGCTTTTGGTAAATTGTATCCTCTGTTTTCTCAACCATGCTCTATTTTCGAGCTGGTGGTATTTACGATTGAAGCTTGTGGTATATGTTTCCATGATACCCTGACGGGTTGAACCTATGTCTTTCTTAATATGTGTGAACCCGAAAGTTTTCACGGGTCATACTCCTCTGCTAATTCACCAGGTAGGTTTTGACACTGAAATCATTTTTATCTAGAGCAGTGAATGAAAGGTTATGCATTGAAGAAGTGGGAGTCAACCTTGAACTTTGTGTTCATGCCCATGGACACAATGTATATCTTATCATTAGAGCTTCCCTTAAATTAAATTTTCCCTTGGTATAAGTTCTTATATCTAGGATCCGGCCTTTTGCAATCGTGGTTTCGACCATATGTTCTTCTTTGACCCCATTTCACGGGCAAGTTTCAGCACTTGTCTTTTGTGGATCAATACACCAGTCCAACCTTTACTTTGATCTTTCGTCGAGTATTACACCATGGTACCTCGATAATATCAAGTACTACATAACCTCTTATGATTTCTTCATCAAGTACTACATTCTCATTGATTCCAATTTCTCACGGGCTCTGAGTTATTAAAACACTCAAAGATCGATAACTCAACCATGTCCACACTACGGTTCAACAACTATTATAAATCTTCTTTGCTTATGATTTTGTACCCGATCATGTCCTTTTTACCCTATTTGGCTATATCATTACTGTGATGATTTTAACTGTGCTACCTGGACCTTATTCCCAGAGCACAACTTTTGATGATGAGCTAAGCTTACGCCGATCTTCCTCATCATACCTTTTTGCCTTAAACAACGAGCTTGGTTTTGAGATTGTGTCATACCCTTGGGTTCAATAACCTTTCACTTCATCATTCCTTTGGCTTGACGTCATCGCCGACCGATTACATCTTGATGAAATCTCTCAACAATTGTGTTGTGATCATCATCGGCATTCTGAGCTCTTCCAGGATGTCAATTGAGTTCATTATGAGAAATACCATCCTTGCCCTCGATGATCTGTGTTATCATCGACCACTTGATTGACTTCCGTCCAACACAAACTTATTCTTGTTTTGTGCTATACATTGAGATCCTTGCTATCCAGCAATTATTCTTCTTTACCTTGGAGTATTACTATCTTATATGTCAAGAAGGTCGTGAGAATTGCTCCACCTCTTAATAATTATTGGTATAGTGATACTTCTTGCCATCACCATTCTTTCTTGGTTCCCATGTTGATTCTAGCCGGGATACCAACAAGTGAATGGTGCTTCTTGGATTCTACACTCCTAGCAACCATATTGCTTTAAAGTTAATGGTCGACATTTCATTGTTAGACCATTGGTTATAGAATCACCATTCTTACATCGGTCATGCTACCTAAGCCCATATTACGGGTGCACCTTTCAAACAATGTCTAATTGGGTATGTTTTCCTTGAGCATACCTCATTATATCATTTGATCTGACAAATGTTATCTCCCTGTTCACATAATTGTGGAAATCCATCTTTTGGAAATCTCGATGAATTGTCGCTAAATTCATCAGCTGCCTCCTCACCCTCTCCTTGTTTTAATGATGAACCCTTCTTTTGGAACTCGCTTGCATAGTCCTTTTCCCGAGAATCTTACAATGACATCTCGTCAATTTGTGTTGCACCTTTTCCTTTCGGGAATCCCGTGTCTGAGTTATCTTGATACCAATCAGATCTGAATCTCGGTCAGATATGATGGTTGGAACATATTTTCAAGAGTTATAACATTGATCCTCATATGACCCGGTAAGGTGATGTCATGCACACCTGACCGGAGGACCAAGTGTTATAGTTTCCTTTTTAACAAGGTTAACCATTTTTCCATGAGGAAATTGAATGCCTTGTTTAATAAGTTTATCCCGATGGATCCTTTGTGCATCCAAATTCTGAACCTTACTTGATGACCATGTCAATGCTATCTCGAAGCATGTCTGTGGTACTCTAATCATCCATAAGAACATTTTAAGCACCATGCTAAATTTCCTTTATCAATTATTCAAACACCGTTGATTGGGTAATGTCATGAAATTTGTCTCCCCTACCTAAAGAGTTTTCTACATTATATCATGTCATGGATATCATGCTCTACTTATCCTTGGGAAGGATATACCTTGAAATAGGTGTTTAAACACATTTCCTTTCCTTTGTTCTGTTTAATTTGATGGTCATATTTTCCTTTCCATTGATTAGTTTAACGTTGCTTGTGATCTATATGATCTAAGCAGTAATGTTCTCCTGCTTATGTAAACAGCCCGGTGTACAATTCTGTCAGCGAGACCCTGTCACTATTGTTGATGACATTCTGGTAGCCACCGATGGACGAGAACCTTGCCTATTGGTCCACCTCGTTCAACAAGCAGGAAAATGCTTCTCTTCGTCCCTCGCCCTTGGTACCGACGTTGTTGCCAACATAATCGACAGGCCACCCTTTGACATACCTTGCTTGCATGATCACGCAAGATGTCTCCGCCCTTCCTACTTTTAAGCCACATGGTGGGCCCATAACCCACAGTTCCACAGGATTGAAACCTGACTCTCCTGTACAAACCTGTCTCTAATGTTTATTCCCCACACTTGGCTTCGTATTTAATTCACGGGCCACCTTCCTAGTGCTCTATTCTAGTGTTAGACGCAATACTTACTCTCGTTGCTCTGAACCCCTGTCTCACTCTGGTTCAGACTTCAAGCAACCATCTATCCTCTTGGAAACTCTTATGGTACCTTCGTACCTTACTCTTGATGTATTTTTATATGTTCAACTCGAGAGATAATCGTATGCTCATTCATAGGTTAACCCCAGATGGTTTCCCTCATAAACATTCTGTCGTAGCTGAGCTTCCCCTTACCTATTCGTAAGCACGTTGGAGTGCCTGAAGAAAAGGACGACTTCACCATAATGACCCGAAGCAGAGAAATGAAGACGTCAATGTAATGGATCGACCTCTTCGAGAAGAGAAACTAAGACCGAGAAGACTCGTTAGAATTTCGCAACCAAATCCCTTCCCCCTTACCTCCCCTCTTAAATCTCGGGAGAAGATTTCTTGTAGTGGAGGAGAATTGTGACGCCCGGGTATTTAAGCTACAGTAATTCTCTGCTAATGATGCCAGGTCACTTCGATTACTGTTGCTAATCTCACGTTAGTTTGAAACCAATTCTAATTCAAATCCAAAATCAAGCAAACAATAAAAGTTTTCAAATATTAAAATTAAAATGTTCGGAGTGAACCAAATATTGCATAGATAATTATGGTGGAGAAACCACACCTTTATAAAATGTTTAAATAATATGAGATGAATAAAACAACAGCAAAAACTATTATTGAAATACCTTTTGTAATTAATAAAATGTCAAACTAATTTATTGAAGACTGGACTTTTTGAGCATGGACTAAGTTGAAATACTAATTTATATACTAAGTATATATTTTACTAAAACTAAAATAATAGGATACAAAACTATAAAAGAAAAGGTAAAATATATAAAAAGTAAAAACAAAAGAAAAGAAAGGAACCCCCCTAATGGACCGCGACCCAGCTGGCCATCGGACCAACGAGGCCGACCCAGCCGACCCACCCCGCCCCTGGCCTATATGGCGTACCTCTCCATCCCCCGAACCCTAGAACCCCAACCCCGTTCCTCTCCTCCCTCGCTCCCCACGCGCCGCCACACACTCACTCACGTGTAGGGTAGCGCCCAGCCCCGTGCGCCTCCTGCCTCCTGCCTCCCGCCCTGTCACCCGCCTCTGACGACCAGCGGCGCCCCTCCTGGCCTCCTTCCTCTCTCTCTCCTGCACTGCGCCGTTCATCCCCAAGCTCTGCGCGCTCCATCCATGGTCGCCCCAACCTCCCGCCGCAACGTCGTCGTCCCACCTCGCTCCGGCGAGCCAGGAACCACGCGCCCACCTCACCGGAGCACCTCGCCGCCTCGACCATGATGCCGCCATTCTCTCCGTCGTCGCCCTGTCGTCCCCGTCCTCCTCCCCGATAACGTTCCTCCACGCACCTCGATGCCCCCCTGCTCACCAACGCCGGTGAGGACCCGTTCGTCCTCCCCTTTCCCCTGCTCGTCGTCGCGGTCGTCATCATTGCACCCGTGAGCCCCTTGGTCACACGCCCTCCCTGCCCCCACCACGAACGCGCCGCCCCCCACTGTCGTGCCCGCGCTTTGCCATGGCCCCATCCCGCGTGTGCGAGCTCCGCTCGTCGGGCCACGGCCAGCAGGCCGCGCTTACCCTGCCCCGCTGCCTCCTCGTACTCCCAGGCCATGGCCACCGACGCCTTCTGCGTGCCCGACGAGGCCCCTGGCCTCCCTATCCTACTACGCTTGCATGGGCCCCTTTTGACCAGTCAACGGTCCAGTCAAGCGCTGACTGGACATTTGACCAGGGCCCCACCTATCAGCCCCATAGACACAATCTAGGTACACTTCCTGTGTACCCATAGCATTTAAATACAAATTTAATTTCGAATTAAATTAAATCCTGAAATTAGAAAATCATTTTAAATCTTTAAATTTTAATATAAAATAATCCGTAACTCGGATGGGAATACTTTTACATGAAAGTTGCCCAGAACGATGAGACGAATCCGGATACACTCTCCGTTCGTCCACCACACATCCCTAGCATAGCGAACACGCAACTTTCCCCCTCCGGTTGATCTGTCCGAAAATGCAAAACTTCGGGAATACTTTCCTGGATGTTTTCCCCTTTCGCCGGTATTACCTACTACCGTGATTGGGCGCGCCTAGCATCACGCTTTGTCATGTCATGCATCGTCATGCATTTGTTTGCATTGTATTTATTGTTTCTTCCCCATCTTTTCTCGCTAGACACCGAGACCGACGCCGCCGCTACCCAGTACGACTATGGTGTTGACGACCCCTCCTTCTTGCCAGAGCAATCAGGCAAGCCCCCCCACCCTTGATCACCAGATATCGCCTACTCTCCTCTATATTGCTTGCATTAGAGTAGTGTAGCATGTTACTGCTTTTCGTTAATCCTATTCTGATGCATAGCCTGTCATTGTTGCTACAACTATTGATACCTTACCTGCAATCCTAAATGCTTAGTATAGGATGCTAGATTATCATCAGTGGCCCTACACTCTTGTCCGTCTGCCATGCTATACCACTGGGCCGTGATCACTTCGGCAGGTGATCACGGGCATATGCTATATACTTTATACTGTTACATTACTTATGATTGTTGGCGAACGTTGCAGAAAACAAAAATTTTCCTACGATTTCACCAAGATCCATCTATGAGTTCATCTAGCAACGAGTGATCGGATGCATCTACATACCTTTGTAGATCGCGAGCGGAAGAGTTCAAAGAACGGGGATGAAGGAGTGGTACTCGTCGTGATCCAAATCACCGGAGATCCTAGCGCCGAACGGATGGCACCTCCGCGTTCAACACATTTACGGTCAGCGTGACGTCTCCTCCTTCTTGATCCAGCAAGGGGAAGGAGAGGTTGATGAAGATCGAGCAGCACGACGGCGTGGTGGTGGATGCAGCAGTCACCGCAGCAGGGCTTCGCCGAGCTTCTGCGAGAGGGAGAGGTGTAACAGGGGAGAGGGAGGCGCCAAAGATTTAGGGTGCGGCTGCCCTCCCTCCCCCCTTTATATAGGCCCCCTAGGGGGTGCGCCGGACCTAGGAGATGGGATCTCCTAGGGGGCCGGCGGCCAAGGGGGTGGAGTGCCCAGCAAGGCAAGTGGAGGCGCCCCCTCCCCTAGGGTTCCCAACCCTAGGCGCATGGGGGGCGCACCAGCCCACTATTGGTTGGTTCCCTCCCCACTTCAGCCCATGGGGCCCTCCGGGATGGGTGGCCCCACCCGGGGGACCCCCGGGACCCTTCTGGTGGTCCCGGTACAATACCGTTGACCCCCGAAAGTCTCCCGATGGCCGAAACTGCACTTCCTATATATAATTCTTCACCTCCGGACCATGCCGAAACTCCTCGTGACGTCCGGGATCTCATCCGGGACTCCGAACAACTTTTGGGTTACTGCATACTCATATCTATACAACCCTAGCGTCACCGAACCTTAAGTGTGTAGACCCTACGGGTTCGGGAGACATGTAGACATGACCGAGACGACTCTCCGGTCAATAACCAACAGCGGGATCTAGATACCCATGTTAGCTCCCACATGCTCCTCGATGATCTCATCGGATGAACCACAATGTCGAGGATTCAAGCAACCCCGCATACAATTCCCTTTGTCAATCGGTACGTTACTTGCCCGAGATTTGATCGTCGGTATCCCAATACCTCGTTCAATCTCGTTACCGGCAAGTCACTTTACTCGTACCATAATGCATGATCCCGTGACCAGACACTTGGTCACTTTGAGCTCATTATGATGATGCATTACCGAGTGGGCCCAGAGATACATCTCCGTCATATGGAGTGACAAATCCCAGTCTTGATCCATGTCAACCCAAAAGACACTTTCGGAGATACCCGTAGTATACCTTTATAGTCACCCAGTTACGTTGTGACGTTTGGTACACCCAATGCACTCCTACGGTATCCGGGAGTTACACAATCTCATGGTCTAAGGAAAAGATACTTGACATTGGAAAAACTCTAGCAAACGAACTATACGATCTTGTGCTATGTTTAGGATTGGGTCTTGTCCATCACATCATTCTCCTAATGATGTGATCTTGTTATCAATGACATCCAGTGTCCATAGTCAGGAAACCATGACTATATGTTGATCAACGAGCTAGTAAACTAGAGGCTTACTAGGGACATGTTGGTGTCTATGCATTCACACATGTATTACGATTTCTGGATAACACAATTATAGCATGAATAAAAGACAATTATCATGAACAAGGAAATATAATAATAATCCTTTTATTATTGCGTCTAGGGCATATTTCCAACAGTCTCCCACTTGCACTAGAGTCAATAATCTAGTTACATTGTGATGAATCGAACACCCATAGAGTTCTTGTGTTGATCATGTTTTGCCCTAGGGAGAGGTTTAGTCAACGGATCTGCGACATTCAGATCCGTATGTACTTTACAAATATCTATGTCTCCATCTTGAACATTTTCACGAACGGAGTTGAACCGACGCTTGATGTGCCTGGTCTTCTTGTGAAACCTGGGCTCCTTGGCAAGTGCAATAGCTCCAGTGTTGTCACAGAAGAGTTTGATCGGCCCCGATGCATTGGTTATGACTCCTAGGTCGGTGATGAACTCCTTCACCCAAATTGCTTCATGCGCTGCCTCCGAGGCTGCCATGTACTCCGCTTCACATGTAGATCCCGCCACGACGCTCTGCTTGCAGCTGCACCAGCTTACTGCTCCACCATTCAACATATACACGTATCCGGTTTGTGTCTTAGAGTCATCCAGATCTGTGTCGAAGCTAGCATCGACGTAACCCTTTACGACGAGCTCTTCGTCACCTCCATAAACGAGAAGCATGTCCTTAGTCCTTTTCAGGTACTTCAGGATATTCTTGACCGCTGTCCAGTGTTCCTTGCCGGGATTACTTTGGTACCTTCCTACCAAACTTACGGCAAGGTTTACATCAGTCCTGGTACACAACATGGCATACATAATAGACCCTACGGCTGAGGCATAGGGGATGACACTCATCTCATCTATATCTTCTGCCGTGGTCGGACATTGAGCTGAGCTCAATTTCACACCTTGCAACACAGGCAAGAACCCCTTCTTAGACTGATCCATATTGAACTTCTTCAATATCTTACCAAGGTATGTGCTTTGTGAAAGACCTATGAGGCGTCTTGATCTATCTCTATAGATCTTGATGCCTAATATATAAGCAACTTCTCCAAGGTCCTTCATTGAAAAACTTTTATTCAAGTAGGCCTTAATGCTGTCCAAAAGTTCTATATCATTTCCCATCAAAAGTATGTCATCTACATATAATATGAGAAATGCTATAGAGCTCCCACTCACTTTCTTGTAAACGCAGGCTTCTCCATAAGTCTGCATAAACCCAAATGCTTTGATCATCTCATCAAAGCAAATGTTCCAACTCCGAGATGCTTGCACCAGCCCATAAATCGAGCGTTGGAGCTTGCACACCTTGTCAGCATTCTTAGGATCGATAAAACCTTCCGGCTGCATCATATACAATTCTTCCTTAAGGAAACCATTAAGGAATGCCGTTTTGACGTCCATTTGCCATATCTCATAATCATAGAATGCGGCAATTGCTAACATGATTCGGACGGACTTCAGCTTCGCTACGGGTGAGAAAGTCTCATCGTAGTCAACCCCTTGAACTTGTCGATAACCCTTAGCGACAAGCCGAGCTTTATAGATGGTCACATTACCATCCGCGTCTGTCTTCTTCTTAAAGATCCATTTATTTTCTATGGCTCGCCGCTCAACGGGCAAGTCAGCCAAAGTCCATACTTCATTTTCATACATGGATCCTATCTAGGATTTCATGGCTTCCAGCCATTTGTCGGAATCCGGGCCCGCCATCGCTTCTTCATAGTTCGAAGGTTCACCGTTGTCTAACAACATGATTTCCAAGACAGGGTTGCCGTACCACTCTGGTGCGGAACGTGTCCTTGTGGACCTTCGAAGTTCAGTAGGAGCTTGATCAGAAGTATCTTGATCATCATCATTAACTTCCTCTCTAATTGGTGCAGGCACCACAGGAACATTTTCCTGAGCTGCGCTACTCTCTGCTTCAAGAGGCAGTACTTCATCAAGCTCTACTTTCCTCCCACTTACTGCTTTCGAGAGAAACTCCTTCTCTAGAAAGGATCCATTCTTGGCAACAAAGATCTTGCCTTCGGATCTGAGGTAGAAGGTATACCCAATAGTTTCTTTAGGGTATCCTATGAAGATGCATTTTTCCGACTTGGGTTCGAGCTTTTCAGGTTGAAGTTTCTTGACATAAGCATCGCATCCCCAAACTTTTAGAAACGACAGCTTAGGTTTCTTCCCAAACCACAATTCATACGGTGTCGTCTCAACGGATTTCGACGGTGCCCTATTTAAAGTGAATGCGGCCGTCTCTAAAGCATAGCCCCAAAATGATAGCGGTAAATCGGCAAGAGACATCATAGATTGCACCATATCTAATAAAGTGCGATTACGACGTTCGGACACACCATTACGCTGAGGTGTTCTAGGCGGCGTCAGTTGTGAAACTATTCCACATTTTCTTAAGTGTGTGCCAAATTCGTGACTCAAGTATTCTCCCCCACGATCTGATCGCAAGAACTTGATTTTCCTGTCACGTTGATTCTCAACCTCACTCTGAAATTCCTTGAACTTTTCAAAGGTCTCAGACTTATGTTTCATTAAGTAGACATACCCATATCTACTCAAGTCATCAGTGAGGGTGAGAACATAACGATAGCCACCGCGAGCCTCAACGCTCATTGGACCGCACACATCAGTATGTATGATTTCCAATAAGTTGGTTGCTCGCTCCATTGTTCCTGAGAACGGAGTCTTGGTCATTTTACCCATGAGGCATGGTTCGCACGTGTCAAATGATTCGTAATCAAGAGACTCTAAAAGTCCATCTGCATGGAGCTTCTTCATGCATTTTACACCTATGTGACCAAGGCGGCAGTGCCACAAGTATGTGGGACTATCATTATCAACCTTACATCTTTTGATATTCACACTATGAATATGTGTAGCATTACGCTCGAGATTCATTAAGAATAAACCATTCACCATCGAAGCATGACCATAATACATATCTCTCATATAAATAGAACAACCATTATTCTTGGATTTAAATGAGTAGCCATCTCGAATTAAACGAGATCCTGATACAATGTTCATGCTCAAAGCTGGCACTAAATAACAATTATTGAGGTTTAAAACTAATCCGGTAGGTAAATGTAGAGGTAGTGTGCCGAGGCGATCACATCGACCTTGGAACCATTCCCGACGCGCATCGTCACCTCGTCCTTCGGCAGTCTCCACTTATTCAGCAGCTCCTGCTTTGAGTTACAAATGTGAGCAACTGCACCGGTATCAAATACCCAGGAGCTACTACGAGTACTGGTAAGGTACACATCAATTACATGTACATCACATATACCTTTCGTGATGCCGGCCTTCTTGTCCGCTAAGTATTTGGGGCAGTTCCGCTTCCAGTGACCACTTCCCTTGCAATAAAAACACTCAGTCTCGGGCTTGGGTCCATTCTTTGGCTCCTTCCCGGCAGCTTGCTTACCGGGCGCGGCAACTGCCTTGCCGTCCTTCTTGAAGTTCTTCTTACCCTTGCCTTTCTTGAACTTAGTGGTTTTATTCACCATGAACACTTGATGTTCCTTTTTGACTTCTACCTCTGCTGATTTCAGCATTGCAAATACTTCAGGAATGGTCTTTTCCATCCCCTGCATATTGAAGTTCATCACAAAGCTCTTGTAGCTCGGTGGAAGCGACTGAAGGATTCTGTCAATGACCGCGCCATCCGGGAGATTAACTCCCAGCTGAGTCAAGCGGTTATGTAACCCAGACATAGTGAGTATGTGCTCACTGACAGAACTGTTTTCCTCCATCTTACAGCTGAAGAACTTGTTGGAGACTTCATATCTCTCGACCCGGGCATGAGCTTGAAAAACCATTTTCAGCTCTTCGAACATCTCATATGCTCCGTGTCTCTCAAAACGCTTTTGGAGCCCCGGTTCTAGGATGTAAAGCATGCCGCACTGAATGAGGGAGTAATCATCAGCACATGTCTACCAAGCGTTCATAACGTCTTGTTCTGCAGGGAGAGCAGGTGCTTCACCTAGTGGTGCTTGTAGGACATAATCTTTCTTGGCAGCTATGAGGATGATCTTCAGGTTCCGGAACCAGTCCGTATAGTTGCTGCCATCGTCTTTCAGCTTGGTTTTCTCTAGGAACACGTTGAAGTTGAGGACAACGTTGGCCATTTGGTCTATAATACATGTTGTAAAGATTTTAGACTAAGTTCATGATAATTAAGTTCATCTAATCAAATTATTCAATGAACTCCCACTCAGATAGACATCCCTCCAGTCATCTAAGTATAACATGATCCGAGTTAACTAGGCCGTGTCCGATCATCACGTAAGACGGACTAGTCAACATCGGTGAACATCTTCATGTTGATCGTATCTTCTATACGACTCATGCTCGACCTTTCGGTCTTCTGTGTTCCGAGGCCATGTCTGTACATGCTAGGCTCGTCAAGTCAACCTAAGTGTTTGCATGTGTAAATCTGTCTTACACCCGTTGTATGTGAACGTTGGAATCTATCACACCCGATCATCACGTGGTGCTTCGAAACAACGAACTGTCGCAATGGTGCACAGTTAGGGGGAACATTTTCTTGAAATTATTATGAGGGATCATCTTATTTACTACCGTCGTTCCAAGTAAACAAGATGCAAAAACATGATAAACATCACATGCAATCAAATAATAGTGACATGATATGGCTAGTATCATATAGCTTCCTTTGATCTCCATCTTGGGGCTCCATGATCATCTTGTCACCGGCATGACACCATGATCTCCATCATCAAGATCTCCATCATCGTGTCTCCATGAAGTTGCTCGCCAACTATTACTTCTACTACTATGGCTAACACGTTTAGCAATAAAGTAAAGTAATTTACATGGCGTTTCTCAATGACACGCAGGTCATACAAAAAATAAAGACAACTCCTATGGCTCCTGCCGGTTGTCATACTCATCGACATGCAAGTCGTGATTCCTATTACAAGAACATGATCTCATACATCACATATATCATTCATCATTCATCACAACTTTGGCAATATCACATCACAAAACACTTGCTGCAAAAACAAGTTAGACGACCTCTAATTGTTGTTGCAAGTTTTACGTGGCTGCAAGAAGGTTCTAGCAAGAACGTTTTCTTACCTACGTTAAAGCCACAACGTGATTTGTCAACTTCTATTTACCCTTCATAAGGACCCTTTTTGTTGAATCCGCTCCAACTGAAGTGGGAGAGACAGACACCCTCCAGCCACCTTATGCAACTAGTGCATGTAAGTCGGTGGAACCGGTCTCACGTAAGCGTACGTGTAAGGTTGGTCCGGGTCGCTTCATCCCACAATACCGCTAAAGCAAAATAAGACTAGTAGCGGCAAGAAAGTTGACAAGAACTACGCCCACAACAAATTTTGTTCTACTCGTGCAAAGAGAACTACGCATAGACCTAGCTCATGATGCCACTGTTGGGGAACGTTGCAGAAAACAAAAAATTTCCTACGATTTCACCAAGATCCATCTATGAGTTCATCTAGCAACGAGTGATCAGATGCATCTACATACCTTTGTAGATCGCGAGCGGAAGCGTTCAAAGAACGGGGATGAAGGAGTCGTACTCGTCGTGATCCAAATCACCGGAGATCCTAGCGCCGAACGGACGGCACCTCCGCGTTCAAAACACGTACGGTCAGCGTGACGTCTCCTCCTTCTTGATCCAGCAAGGGGAAGGAGAGGTTGATGAACATCCAGTAGCACGACAGCGTGGTGGTGGATGCAGCAGTCACCGCAGCAGGGCTTCGCCGAGCTTCTGCGAGAGGGAGAGGTGTAGCAGGGGAGAGGGAGGCGCCAAAGCTTCAGGGTGCGGCTTCCCTCCCTCCCCCCTTTATATAGTCCCCCTAGGGGCTGCGTGGGCCCTAGGAGATGGGATCTCCTAGGGGGCGGCGGCCAAGGGGGTGGAGTGCCCCCCAAGGCAAGTGGAGGCGCCCCCTCCCCTAGGGTTCCCAACCCTAGGCGCATGGGGGGGGCCCAAGGGGGGGCGCACCAGCCCACTATGGGCTGGTTCCCTCCCCACTTCAGCCCATGAGGCCCTCCGGGATGGGTGGCCCCACTGGGGGGACCCCCGGGACCCTTCCGGTGGTCCCGGTACAATACCGTTGACCCCCGAAACTCTCCTGATGGCCGAAACTGCACTTCCTATATATAATTCTTCACCTACGGACCATTCCGGAACTCCTCGTGACGTCCGGGATCTCATCCAGGACTCCTAACAACTTTCGGGTTACTGCATACTCATATCTATACAACCCTAGCGTCACCGAACCTTAAGTGTGTAGACCCTACGGGTTCGGGAGACATGTAGACATGACCGAGACGACTCTCAGGTCAATAACCAACAGCGGGATCTGGATACCCTTGTTGGCTCCCACATGTTCCTCGATGATCTCATCGGATGAACCACGATGTCGAGGATTCAAGCAACCCCGTATACAATTCCCTTTGTCAATCGGTACGTTACTTGCCCGAGATTCGATCGTCAGTATCCCAATACCTCGTTCAATCTCGTTACCGGCAAGTCACTTTACTCATACCGTAATGCATGATCCCGTGGCCAGACACTTGGTCACTTTGAGCTCATTATGATGATGCATTATGGAGTGGGCCCAGAGATACCTCTCCGTCATATGGAGTGACAAATCCCAGTCTTGATCCGTGTCAACCCAACAGACACTTTCGGAGATACCCGTAGTATACCTTTATAGTAACCCAGTTACGTTGTGACGTTTGGTACACCCAAAGCACTCCTATGGTATCCGGGAGTTACACGATCTCATGGTCTAAGGAAAAGATACTTGACATTGGAAAAAATCTAGCAAACGAACTATACGATCTTGTGCTATGTTTAGGATCGGGTCTTGTCCATCACATCATTCTCCTAATGACGTGATCTCGTTATCAATGACATCCAATGTCCATAGTTAGGAAACCATGACTATCTGTTGATCAACGAGCTAGTCAACTAGAGGCTTACTAGGGACATGTTGGTGTCTATGCATTCACACTTGTATTACGATTTCTGGATAACACAATTATAGCATGAATAGAAGACAATTATCATGAACAAGGAAATATAATAATAATCCTTTTATTATTGCCTCTAGGGCATATTTCCAACAATGATATTGTTCGGGGATGGGGGCTGAAGGGGCAGGTGGCTCCATCCCGGTAGAGGTGGGCCTGGGTTCCCGACGGCCCCCGACTGTTACCTTGTGGCGGAGCGTCAGGGTAGGTTGAGACCACCTAGGAGAGCGGTGGGCCTGGACCTGGTCGGCGTTCACAGTTATTTCAAGATAACACGTTTAACGAGATCTTGGTATTTGATCTGAGTCTGGCCACTGGCCTATACGCACTAACCATCTACGCGGGGACAGTTATGGGCACTCGACGTCGTGGTATCAGCCGAAGCCTTCGTGACGTGTGTAACGCAACTTCCTTTGTAATGGAGGTTGCTAGGTCTGCTCTCCAGCCGCCCACGCAACATGCAGGTGTCCAATGGGCGATGGGACCAGACCCCTGCGCCATAGGATTTAGACCAGCGTGCTGACCTCTCTGTTGTGCTTAGGTAGGGCTGCGACGTGTTGATCTTCTGAGGCCGGGCATGACCCAGGGAAGTGTGTCCGGCCAAATGGGATCGAGCGTGTTGGGTTATGTGGTGCACCCCTGCAGGGAAGTTAATCTATTCGAATAGCCGTGATCTTCGGTAACAGGACAACTTGGAGTTGTACCTTGACCTTATGCAACTAGAACCGGATACATAATAAAACACAGCCTTCCAAGTGCCAGATACAACCGGTGATCGCTCTCTCACAGGGCGACGAAGGGAGGATCATCGGTTAGGATTATGCTATGCGATGCTACTTGGTGAACTTACCATCTACTCTCTTCTCCTGCTGCAAGATGGAGGTTACCAGAAGCGTAGTCTTCGATAGGACTAGCTATCCCCCTATTATTCCGGCATTCTGCAGTTCAGTCCACATATGATATCCTTATTCCATTTGATACCAATGCATACATATGTAGTGTAGCTCCTTGCTTGCGAGTACTTTGGATGAGTACTCACGGTTGCTTTGCTCCCTCTTTTCCCCCTTTCTATACCCGATTGCTGCGAACAGACGTTGGAGCCCAGGAGCCAGACGCCACCGTCGTCGACGACTACTACTACTCGGGAGGTGCCTACTACTACGTGCAGCCCGCAGACGACGACATGGAGTAGTTTAGGAGGATCCCAGGCAGGAGGCCTGCGCCTCTTTCGATCTGTATCATAGTTTGTGCTAGCCATATTATGTCAACTTGTTTAACTTATGTCTGTACTTAGATATTGTTTCTTCCACTGACTCGTATATAATCGAGATCTTGTATTCGAACCTTCGAGGCCCCTGGCTTGTACTATGATGCTTGTATGACTTATTTTATTTGTCGAGTTGTGTTGTGATATCTTCCCGTGAGTCCCTGATCTTGATCGTACACGTTTGCGTGTATGATTAGTGTACGATCGAATCGGGGGTATCACAATTTGTCCTGTTGGGAACAACCTAACCAGTGTTAGATGTATTTTTTTGTGGACAAAATAGAAAGAGGTTTATTTAGAAGCTTGAACATTAGACTAGCGTAAGAAAAGGAATTTGCAGACTGTTGGAATTTTTTTCTGAAAACAACAAATTTTGGTGTGTTACCGGAGAAACTATCTCATGCTACAGAGGTAGTTCCCTCTTGAACAGGTTCCCTGGTTTAGTTTTTCACAATGTGGGCACACTGCAAATGATGATGAATTTTGACAACATCAATTATTGAACGAGATATGAATGCAAATTAATTTCAATATCATAGAATTCAATACCTATCCATGAATTGTTGAAGATGCGTCAGATCCTGAGCGTTTGTTGACACTCTGAGAGAATCGGTGTAGTAAACTATGTTCTTGTTTGGAATAATGAATACCAATATATAGTGATTGCTACATATTAAGAAAGCCATGAACTTACGAATTTTGTCAAATCTGAAAGGCAATCAGTGTATATGTTGTTGCTTACTTGACTTACCATTCATGATATGGCCAGAGAAATGATTCTGCATGGGACATGTTTTCGAATGGGACGCGTTAACGGCCCAATCCCGTAGGTCCTTACCATGTATTATTGTGCCATTTGCTAATTCAAGATCTATGAAATACACACTCTCCCTTTTTCTTCTCTGCGCGTTCAATCCCCTGAGAGGAATAAAATGCAGTTAGTTGTTTATCATTTACAGACTTGTATGGAGAAGTTGATCAGAGTTTGTTAAGTACTTACAAAATCAGGCATCTAACAAGAGTGGCATCGAGCTCGTTGTTGAAGAAGAGATGTAAGTCCTTGAAACTCACATTGATGGAACCAACATCATGTCGGAAATGATCTCCATTGTAGTGGACCAGCAAACCATGAAGACCCGCTGATATTTGATCCATGCAATATTCATGTAACTCGCGGCAACTGGAGCTATACTCATCAAAGTATTCGCCAACAAGAAATGGCTGGCCATGGACGTAATTACGTGCTTCAAGTACGTCTTCTTTACTTTTAGCAAGAAACAAACATACTTCTTCATCATCCATCCCGTCAGAAATAATATTACTGCTCGATTCGAACAACCTGCTGCTAATTTGGTTCTAGGTGATGTGTGCTTTAAGTAAGAGGCAATCGTTCTCTTTCCTCTTCACTCTCCCACTGTGCTTCCTTGTGTGTGTAGACTTTTTGGCCACTTCCTTCTTGGTACTTGAAGCATTTCTTGCTGAACGTCTGGTTGGCTGCAAGGTAGACTGCCGAGCAGACGGTGAAGCTTCGATGGACAGCTTAGTAGATGGTTTATCTATGCTGGACCGCTGAGCGGGTGGTGCGGCTGTGATGGACTGCTAGGCTGCAGGAGTAGAGGCATCAGACTGCTGACCATGCGTTGAAGCTATGTCGGGTTTCTGTGGAGGTGGTGACAACTTTTTGGTGTGCTGAGGAGGCCGTGGCAACCTGTTGATTTGCTGCACAGGAAGTGCTGACGCATTAGTATGCTGATCACGCAACTGCGGACCGACGGACTGATGAGCAGTCAGTTCTGTACCTACAGACTGCTTAGCAGGCGGTTCCAAAGCATCAGACGGCTTAGCAGTCCATTCCGCCAGGTTGGTCTGCTGAGCATGCGCTGTAGCTGGGTATCCCCCCGTTGCCTCAGCGACTGGCATCTGAACCGGTGGTGTGTCTTCAGCAGTTGTAGGCCTTGCCACTGGCTGCTTTGGGGCGTAGGATGACATGGCCTGTACGCCACAAAGTAGGGACGGCTGATCATAGGTTGATGCATCAGCCTGCTGGAGCTACTGTGGCAAGGAGAGCGTCACCGGTTGAGGGGCGACAGTGGTTTCTCTAGACGAGGCTTCAGGGATCTCACTGATGGACTCTATTTCCTTTCGTGGCCACAGGATGTGATGTAACAGTGTTTCTCCCAAGATCATTTGCTCATCGAAGTCTCCTAGGACATTCTTTAGGGAAAATTCATTGAATCCAGGCTTTACATCAGTCACGTAGCACATCACACAACCCGGCTTCAATGGCACATTGTCCAACAAGAGTTCGTCTTCCAAGAAAGGTGGGCAAACCCAAGCTGTTGCACATTTTAATGTGCCTTCATAATGTGTAAACACACCCTTTACTCTGTCTTTCATTCCAGATAGATCAGATATAGCATCACCACGAGCAGCTGTAGTCTTAGTGTCACTGGGGTCAGCTGATACAGAACTACTCTTGTGCAGTGTGGTCGCGCAATAAGCATCATCCTCCATGCCCGCCTCCCATCCCATCCTTCCTCAACCTTTCATACAATGCATTCTGCTTCATTTCACTCCTCGCTTTTTTCATGTTGAGCCTCTCTTCTTTGCTGACTGTGAAAGCCCTCTTGTGTGGGACATTAACACCTATACCCCTTGCACGACCAGGGGCTCTTTTGTTTCTAGAGCAACAGACAGAATGTCACATGGCCCTGAGTTCCTGTAGAACCTTCCAGGGATCTTGGAAGCCTCTAACATCACTTGATACAGTTCTTCGTCATGTGAGTTTTCAAAGTAATAAGTTCCGTCATCATGCCTCTTTGCACATGCCCGTAAGTAGTCTCTGGCACATAGGCCCCTGATTTCACTAAAGGTCAGATTCCCACCCGCCGCTACTTCTTCTTTGTCCTCCTGGTCCCATATCAGTTTCATGCCGTAGTATCCTGCCACACCCATATGGTCGGGGTGTATGTTCTTCTTCTAAAGTTCCAATTGCTTGGCACTCTTCTCAACAAACTCTTTAGTTGCCCTGACCCTTTTGAATTCTGCCCAGTCTGCCTTTGTAATTTGGGGGTATGCGGGGATTGGGTCCTTGCCTTCACTCAAGTACTTCATGTACATCATGTGCTTCCAGTTTATCCAGGCATCCCTAGCCTTCTTCAGTGCAGCGTTGTAATGCCCTCGATTCGGCTATATCTCCCACGTGTCGAAGCACGACTTAGAGGCATAACCGCATTGAAAGCAATGTCGCAAGTGAGTAATCTTCACACAACCCATGTAATACATAAGGGAAAGAGATACCTAGTTGGATTACAATCGCCACTTCACACAATTACATGAATAAAGCATTACATCATCCAAATACAATCAAGGTCCGACTATGGAACCAAAATAAAAGAAGACTACCCCAAAAGCTACACAGATCCCCGATCGACCCCAACTGGGCTCCACTACTAATCAACTAGAACGAATAACACAAAGGACAAGATCTTCATCGAGCTCGTCCTTGAGCTTGGTTGCGACATCTGCACGGTCTCATCCGCACCTGCAAGCTGGTTTTGGAAGTATCTGTGAGTCACAAGGACTCAGCAATCTCACACCCTCGCGATCAAGACTATTGAAGCTTATGGGTAGGTAAAAGGTATGAGGTGGAGCTGCAGCAAGCGATTAGCATATTTGGTGGCTAACATATACGCAAAAGAGAGCGAGAAGAGAAGGCAAAGCACGATCGAGAAACTATGATCAAGAAGTGATCCTAGAGAAACCTACTTCAAGCATAACTCCAACACCGTGTTCACTTCCCGGACTCCGCCGGAAAGAGACAATCACGGTAACACACATGGTTGGTGCATTTTAATTAAGGTCAACTTCAGGTTTTCTACAACCGGACATTAACAAATTCCCATCTTCCCATAACCGCGGGCACGGCTTTCTAAAGTTCAAAACCCTGCAGGGGTGTCCCAACTTAGCCCATCATAAGCTCTCACGGTCAACGAAGGATATTCCTTCTAGCGGGAAGACCCGATCAGGCTCGGAATCCCGGTTACAAGACATCCTCGACAATGGTAAAACAAGTCCAGCAAAGTCGCCCGATGCGCCGACATCCTGATGGGAGATGCACATATGTTGTTCTCAGGGCAACACCGGATAGGTCAAGCTACGAGTAAAACCAGCCCTCATGTTTCCCCGAGGTGGCCCCGCAGGCTGCCCATTTCGGACCAACACTTAGACAAGCACTGGCCCGGGCGGGTTAAAATAAAGATGACCCTTGGGCTGGCCTAACCCAAGGGAAAAAGGCTAGGTGGCGAATGGTAAAACCAAGGTTGGGCCTTGCTGGAGGAGTTTTATTCAAGGCGAACTGTCAAGGGGTTCCCATTATAACCCAACCGCGTAAGGAATGCAAAATCCAGGAACATAACACCGATATGACGAAAACTAGGGTGGCAAGAGTGGAACAAAAGACCAGGCATAAGGCCGAGTCTTCCACCCTTTACCAAGTATATAGATGCATTAATTAAATAAGAGATATTGTGATATCCCAACAAAATATCCATGTTCCAAACATGGAACAAGCTCCAATCTTCACCTGCAACTAACAACGCTATAAGAGGGGTTGAGCAAAGCGATAACATAGCCAAACAACGGCTTGCTAGGACATGGTGGGTTAGAGGCTTGGTTCAACAATATGGGAGGCATGATAAGCAAGTGGTAGGTATCGCAGCATAGGCATAGCAAAAGAGCGAGCAACTAGCAAGCAAAGCTAGTAGTGATTTCGAGGGTATGGTCATCTTGCCTGAAATCCCGCAAGGAAGAAGAACGAGTCCAAGAAGAAGACAAACAGACATAGTCGAACGGGTCCTCACAAACGCGACTTTACCGGAACCAACCCGAAGAAGCAACACCAGAAGGAAGCACACAACATAGTAAACAACCAACACATGAACATGGTATGATATGCGGGATGCAGTATGCGATGCATATGCATGATTGCAAAGGAATGATTGAACCTGGCCTCAACATGGAAATCCAAGAGTGCCACTAGAAAGGTGAGGTGGTTTTGGTTGAAATCGATATAAAGATCACCGGAATCGGATGCACGGTTTGGAAATGGCAAGCAAAACAAATATGGCACCGGTCTGCGATAATCAACAAGTAGCAATGTAAATGCATCAAGATAAATATGCTACAGCACTCAAACATGGCAACAAGATACATGGCAGGGATCCACTCATGATGCTTGACAAAAGATGAACACTAAGCTACGGACAATTCATCCATTAACAGGTTCAAACAAGCATGGAAAAAGTGCAAAAGATAACATGTTTTAGCCTTGGTGAAATTAACACAAGTCTGGAATTTAACATCAGGAAGCACATTTTAGAGCATGAAAACTATATGCTACAGGAACTTAACATGGCAAAGCAAGGCATGGCATGAAGCTACTTAAAGCACTTAACAAAAGTCCCTTAGTGACCTTGAGCCAAAAGGGATCAGAAATTACAATTGCAAGCATGTGAACTTGGCAAAAACATAATAGGCATGCAAATTAGTTAACGAGTAGGCATGTTCACGAGCTCGATACACTCGCTACAGAGCATGGCATGAAAAACTAAGCGTACACCCATCAAGAATACATGGCATAGAAGCTAGAATTGGCAAGAACAAGAACATAGCATGCACGGATCAATAGGAACATCCTCGGCAAAATCGCTAACAAGTCAACAATCGGCCAAGATTCACGAAATAGCGAAAGTAGAGCTCGATTGAATCAAGCTAGGTTGCTCTATAAATGCAAACAAAGACATGGATGGATAGAGCACCAAATTTTTAACAAAACATCCTTACTGATCATCCTCAAAAGAGGCACGGATCACTAGGAAACAACATGAACATATGGCATACCGACAAAAACAGAACAAGGACTTGGTGAAATTCTAAGTCCCTGAAATTAGCATTAACGAATACACTACTTTGCAAGCTTGTGCTAGTCACCACACATATCACAAAAATACATGGTAAGCACCCCTGTAAATATGGCATGGCATATAACAAAACTCATGTAGAGCTCAGGAGCATATCATGCACACGTTAAACATGGCAAAAATGCAAATATCTATTTGATGAAACATATCTGCCAAGTTTATCACATAGCCCTCTTCCAACAGCATTTAGGGCAACAAGATGAGCTCAAATGAAAATGATGCAGTGAGATGAAATGATATACTCGTCGAGACGAACATTTTGATATGCTACACGCACAAATCGGAGCAACAGTGATGAAGTTATGGCATGATGAAGTATGCATGAAAATGTATGGATTCGGGGACTTAGCAGAAATCTCAGGACCGAAAGTGAGTGTTAGATAGCTATATGACGCACATGGCAGGGAATAGGGTGCTCACCCATGGGCTTCGGCCCAAAACAAAGAGGAAGGAGGCGGGCGAGCTGGGCCGGTGGTGAAGCTGGGCTGGGCCGACGCGGGGTCAACGCGAGGGAGGTCGGTTGGGCTAGCTCAGCTCCACCGACCCCTCCTGGATCGGGGAGGCAGAACAGGGCGGTGTTCCAGGCGCGACACCGGCGAGCTGGACCGGCGAGCCGGCAGAAGGACGGCGCCGGGAGAGGGGGTGACGGCGGATCCCGGTCCGGCGGGGCCAGATCCAGGCTAGGCGGCGACGGGGAGCCGCGGTGGGGCACGGACGAGCTCGGATCCGGCTCCCGGCGGCGAACGGTGGAGCAGGGCGACGGGAGCTGGTTGCCGGAGTTGGTCGCCGGCGTCGGCCGACGGCAGCGGGCGAGCGCGGTAGAGAATAGCGGCGAGGAGGCGCGGGGAGGCGCAAGCGGCGGCGGAGACGAACCGGGCCGGGAGAGCCGGATCTGGACGCCTCGGGCCCGGCGGCACGGGGACAGTGGCGGAGTCACGTGGCGAGATAGGATTGGACGGGGCGGCGGCTGGACACGTCCGGCGCGGGGTCGGACATGTCCGGCGCGGCACAGAGAGAAATTCTAGGGTATCGTCCACGAAAATGGACGGGGTGCACATATTTATAGGTAGGGGGATCTAGGAGAGTCCAAATGAGGTGTGGTTTTCGGCCACGCGATCGTGATCGAACGACCGAGATGATGGAGGGGGTTTAGGTGGGTTTTGGGCCACTTTGGAGGGGTGTTGGGCAGCAACACACACGAGCCTTTTTCGGTCCCTTGGTTAACCGTTGGAGTATCAAACGAAGTCCAAATGGCACGAAACTTGACAGGCGGTCTACCGGTAGTAAACCAAGGCCGCATGGCAAGTCTCGGTCTAATCCGGAAATGTTTAAACCCCACACACGAAAATAGGTAGAAAAGGGCACCGGAGGAGATAGGAGCGTCGGAATGCAAAACGGACAACGGGGAAAATGCTCAGATGCATGAGACGAACATTTATGCAAATGAAATGGACATGATGACATGATATGCAATGCATGACACGCAAGCAATGACAAGGCAACAACAGCGAATAACTAGAGGACACCTGGCACATCGGTCTCGGGGCGTTACAAGCGTGTTCCACCTGCATTCTCCATTGCTCTGGAATGTTGAAGTGATCCGTGATCTCCCGGACTATCCTTTGCCATGTTTCTGTGTCATCCTTCCGAAACCTCGGCAGATTAATGTTGAGAATTGCCCTGCCAACAAATCCACACACACTCCCGAACCTCGTGTGTGCTTTATCTGGTTTAGTTGGAGCCCAAGACTTTTAATCAATCCTAGTTACCTCATATCCACCTTTAGGCTAGGGTATGGGCTTCCTTGGAGCATTCCTCTGTGTCCTGACCGGAAGGGTAATTGTTGCAGCTCTATCTCGTTCAAGATTACTTGATCCCTCACAATCTGCTGAAGACCTAGGGTTGTCGGAATCGGATGAAGATACATCGCCAGAAGCATGAGTGTTGTCGATGCTACTCGGCATCTACAGAGATCGCATGCAAAACACAAGAAAGGAGCATAAGCATAAAAGTAACAACTTGGTATCAAGCTTTCTAAACATGTCATGCAATAATTTAGAAAATGTATGGCTAATTTGTTAAGTTTGTGTCACTCGGGCACTCACAATCTGTAAATAGGCAGTAACTTATTGGAACAAATACAACTTATATGTAGTAAGGAAGGTAGATAATGAACATATATATGCTCTCCGTTATTCTATAGCCAATTTGGGAACATACGGAATGAAATAGGAAGAGGGATTGCGAGGAAATATGCCTCACCGCGATGGAGAGCAGTAACTAATAGGCTTCTTAATGCAAACCCAGCCAGACCACAGGAGAGGTGAGGGTTACAGCATCGATATGCTCGAGGGTGGCTGGCGAGCAAACGAAGACGGCGAGGCATGGGCCACCACGTGTTGGGAACAACAGTGGAGGAAGGCTTGACGCCGAAGAGCGGGCACACGGCCGGGGTGAGCACGACGACATCGGAGAGGGTTCTGCTATGGATCTGGGGGAGGTGGAGCTGGCGATGGAGATTGGGTGGACTAGTTGAGTGAAATGCGGGCGGGCGGTGGGGGGTGTTGATGGCCTAGGTGAAAAGGGTGAAAAATATCCCCAGTCGCCGCGCAGAAAAGCCTATGCAAACGGTTGCCTCTAAGCGTAAGTTCATCCTTTTTCCTCTAAATTTTTCCCACATAAAGCAATAACAATTATACCACGGGTTTGATTTGCTGGCGCATTTTAGGTCTCGTGTGCTATATGTAAGACGTTTTTTGGCATTTACCATGCATTTTGGCATATAAATCAATTCCTAGCCGGACAACATTTCCTGTCGAAAGGAATGAGGATTGCCGTTCGATCTGGGAGAATCCAACGGTGCAGACGTACGATCCATGGTGTTTGGCTTCTGGCCAATCAGAACGCACGAGTCAGATCGCGCGCGCAGCCAAGGAGGGGGCATCGGCCACGGTTTGGTAGGCACACGACTTTTGTGAGTGAACCGTGTGCTATTTGAAAACATTTTTTGCAAGGGGCTATTTGAAAATATTTACATGAACTAACAACACATTTTTGTTTGAATGAAAACAAGAGTTCATTGTTTCGCCTCCAAATTGTTTTCCACGGTAAGAAGTCACCATTGTACCCTATGGTTTGATTTTCTCGTGCATTTGAGGTATTGTTTGCTATATTTGAGTCATTTGCTAGAGTTGCAACTACACGTGGGTGCTAACGAGCTAGCAAGATCATTTGTGTGTAGCTTCGGGAGTTTTCATTCATTTTTCGAGGAACGGGAAAAAATTCAAATAGTTCGGCCGCAGGGTTTGGCGAGAGGCGTATGCCTTGTTGGTATTCTAATTACAGAAATGCATATAGAGTCCGGAAATAACAAAAATCGGTGTGTCATCCTGCCGTGTTCTCAGGATCACAAGGAATTTTTTTGGTAAAGATGGCACGAGTTTTGATGCTCACACCAGACTCCAATCGTCAGTGACTACATTGTCCAGCTTTGAATTATTTTCACGGTAAACAATCACGTATATACCCTAGGTTTGATTTTCTGGCCCATTTCAGGTCTCGTTGCCATATTCATGTCATTTTTTGCACTTACCATGCATTTAGTGCATATTACAATTAAATTCAAAACTATTCTACAACTACATCTACGGTGTTAGTTAGCAAAGAAGGTGTACAAATCATTTGTGTCGCTTTGCGAGTTTTCATCCATTGTTTGAGAAACGGAGAGAAGTTTCAAACATTTCGGCCGCGAGGTGCAGCCACTGGCGCAGCCCTAGTTGGTATTTTAATTACTGGGAATTCATATGGAGTCCGGACTTCATCAAAATCGGTGTGTGCCCGTGGCGTGCTCTCACGACCCCGGGGAAATTTTTTTGGTAAAGTTTGGTGCAGGTTTTGATGATCGGTCCTTCCAAACCGGAGAATCTTATATGAAGGACCATGGTTTCCAAAAGGAGACGTGTCGATTCAAACTCCAGTGGTCGCTGACTTCATTGTTTGGCCTCATAAAAATTTCCACCGTACGCATTCACCATTATACCACGGGTTTAATTTTCTAATGCATTTCAGGAATCGTTTGCTATATTTAAGGCATTTTTTGAATTTAAGATGCAATTTTTGGATATAAATAAAATCACAACCAGAACTGCATGTATTGTCAAAAGGGATGAGGATCGTCGTTCGATCAAGGAGAATCCAATGGTGCAGACGTACGATCCGTGGAGTTTGTGTTCTGGCCAATCAGAACGCACGACTCAGATCGTGCGCGTGGAAGAGTGGGGGGGCATCATCCACGATTTAGTGGACACACGGCTTTCATGAGTGAACCGTGTGCTATTTGGAAACATTTACATTACCTAACATCATATTTTTGTTTGAATGAAAACATGAGTTCATCGTTTCGCCTCCAATTTTTTTCCACGGTAAGAAATCACGATTGTACCCTATGGTTCAATTTTCTGGTACATTTTACCAGGCGGAAGGCCTAGCTAGCTATCTCAAACTTGCAATATGCAAAAAAAATAGATCTCGTTTGTATGTATATATATAGTTGCAACTACACGTGCGTGTTAGCAAGATCATTTGTGTGTCGCTTTGCGATTTTCCATTCATTGCGCGAGAAACAGGAAAAAAACTTCAAACAGTTCGGCCGCAGGGTGCGTCCAGAGGCGTAGGCCTTCTTGGTATTTCAATTTCAGGAAATGCATATAGAGTCCGCAAAATAACAAAATTCATTGTGTCACTGTTGCGTGCTCTCACGATCACATGGAAATTTTTTGGTAAAGTTTGGCACACACTGGTATGCGTCGGTGCTGTACAAATGGATTTTAACCCCTTTCCGCGACAACATTTGGAACAGTCACGTAGTGAGTGACGGCGATAGGGTGGTCCTTCCCACACGACCCTGAAACCGTCGGGGATAGGGACCCTACTGTACTCCTACTTGTTTGTGCTCGCATTGCCATCATAGTCGGTATTCTATGGTGCTACGTTTACGATGGGCGACCCATCACAAATGGTTCACTATTATAGAACGTGTATGATAAACATACAATCACACACATTCGCTTTCCGAAGCCGTATGCGATAACTAATTAAGAAGATTAGCTAATCGTCGTACGAGTGTCGGACAAGATTATGAAACATCGGACCGTCATAACATCGTCATACACGACAACTATCACACACGCTATTTTGTGGTGCAACGCTTACTATGCATACTTCATCAGAAACAGTTCATGGTTGCGAATCATGTATGATAAAGCAACTAACAAAAAAATTTAGTTTGCTCGTACCATTTGTGATATTGTCTGACATCGCACACGCTTTGCAAATGGCAATTGTGTGCATGCTTGCACACGTTTTGTCGGTGTACAAAAGTAGGGGTCCTTTTTGTACCCTGTTACTTGTGCACGGGCAGTCGCAACCACACGCCTGCGGCCGCATTTGGTGGGACATAAGAGGAAGCAAAGATACAAGACTACCGGAGCCGTGCTCGAGGCCAGAGGCATGAAGAGTAGAGGGGAGAGGTGAAACTCACCCAGCAAGGCCCTTGCCGGGGTGGCCTTCACGGCCCCGGCAAGAGCGTTGCCGGGGCTACTTGCCCAACACCAACAAGGCTGCCACCCTTGAGTCTAAGAGTCTCGACGCCATCAACCACATCGGAACCAAGGCTCGGGAGGCGCCTCCATGGTGGCATGCAGACCTTTGTGAAAACAAAGGGCCTGCGAGGCCTAGATAGGAACCAGGAAACCAGACAACAACAATGCTCCTTGCCGAGGATGCCCACGAGGCGTCGGCAAGGATCCTAACAAAGATGCCCATGAGTCCCCGGCAAGACTCTTGCCGAGGGCACCCACAAGGCCTAGCAAGAACCTTGCCGGGAAGATCATCAAGACCGCGGCAAGGCCTTGCCACGCCGTCACCACCTGTCGGTGTCAAAACTGGCGGATCTCGGGTAGGGGGTCCTGAACTGTGCATCTAAGCTTTATGGTAACAGGAGGCAGGGGACACGATGTTTTACCCAGGTTTGGGCCCTCTTGGTGGAGGTAATACCCTACGTCATGCTTGATTGATATTGATGAGTATGAGGATTACAAGAGTTGATCTACCAGGAGATCGTAATAGCTAAAACCCTAGAAGTCTAGTCCATATGATTGAGGTTGCCTCTACAGACTAAACCCTTCTATAATGGCTAGCGTTCAGTACATCTGGATACCTAGCTTGCCTCCCACGCAAAGGAGAGTCACATCTGGACAGGGGAGGAATCCTTATATCTTGTATCTTCACGGCCCAATTGTCCGACCCATGTCACACAGGCCGGACGCCCGAGCACCCCTTAATCCAGGACTCCCTTAGTAGCCCCCGAACCAGGCTTCAATGACAATGTGTCCGGTGCGCTAATAGTCTTCGGCATTGCAAGGCGGGTTCTTCCTCCGAACACTTCAAGGCATTTGATCTGAAGAATCATACTTGGCTTTCCATTTAATGTCGTACCCATTGGCTTCTACGCCTCCACTGCTTCCGCTTCCACGTGTCAAGCAAACACAAAAGGTCAGAGTACTTTTTGCACATACCACCCTGGCCTTGTAAGTAGGGTGCCTATTTAAAGGGACTGGACCTCAGATCCCATTCCACATCGAGCGGAAAATCCTTAGAGCTTGCTAGGAGAAACCATTCCAACATGGCTAGCTTTCCCAGTTCTTCCTCCCATCCACACAGCTTCGAAAAAGGCGATTTGGAGAGATGTTCCGTATTCCATGATCAGTTGTCTAAGCTTCAAACGCAGGGATTTCTTCCCCCTGCAGATTTAGTCCCTGTTCGAGCAGGATTGACCTCTTTTACGGGCGAAGCCCTGGTAGAAAATTTCCCAAATCCAGCCAGGGGAGACCGAGTGTGCTTTACATCCTTCTTAATAAGAGGCATCAGGTTTCCAATCCACCCCTTCCTCCGAGGTCCTCTGGAGTACTACAGCCTCCAACTGCACAATCTCACGCCGAGTTCCATTCTGCACATCGCGGGCTACATCGCTCTTTACGAGCTATTCCTGGGCTGCGAGGCCCATTTCGAACTATGGAAGAAATTGTTCTGTCTTGTCCCTCGCTCCCAAAAGGGATCTATATTTGAGGTGGGTGGCGCCAAAATATGGCGCATAGCCGGGACCGGATACTTATCCGGCACGCCGAAGAAGGCGTCCGAAGAGTGGGCCTCAGAGTGGTTCTATGTTGAGGACGTCGCTCTCCCTGACCCAGTCCAAATGGGCCTTCCCGAATTACCAGTGCTCCATTGAAGAAACGCCATAGCTGGTGCGCTACGAGCCTCGAGGAGGAAGATAGTGTAGAAGTCCAACAGTTAATGGGCAAGATAAGGACACTTGCACAGTCCGGATTATCAATAATCGATGTAATGGCCATTTCCATAGTGTGAGGTGTCCAGTCGCTCCAATTGAGGGGCTTCCCATGTGGCACTACAATGGGGAAGACGACACCTCGCGTTGTGGACGAAAGGGTCCGGATTGCCTTACCACCCTGGACGCAATACTGGCCGATCTGTATAAAGGGGAGAAAGAGTAGTTCACTCATCTTACGCTTCGGGAAGTACTTTCTATGTACAATCCTCCTAGCTGGGTGAGTTTTAATCCCATCACTCTACTCAATCCTCTCCCTGAGTCATGCTTAATTGGCATTAACCCTTACATTTGTAACAGGAATGGCGTAAGGTTATAGCGGGGATCTATAGCCCCGCTCCACAGCCAGAGAACCGTAACCAGGACCTTGACCTCAGATACGAAAAGGATCTGTACATATTCGTAGAGCTCGAGGAGGGAGTATTCTACCAGGAAAGCTATGATGGCACAGTAGTGCCAATCGTGGCCGACTATCCCAGCCTCCTTCCTGCCTCTCATGTAAGTAATCAGGAGACATCTCCTACGAAAGAGCTTCCTCACTGTACCTCACCCACCACACTGTCTCGTGCTTCAAAGGGGAGGCGCTCGGTGCACCATGCAACACCAGAGGCCCTTCGTAAGAACACAGCGCCCGCGCCAAACAAATCTTCAAAGAGGAAGGCCGACGATAACATGGCCGAACCATCATCAAAGAGGTATGGCTTTATTTTTAAATATGCCTCTTGGTCGTCACATCAAACTGTGACATTATCTGCTGCATTTTAGCAGGAAGAGTGTCCGCCAGACTATGTCCGAGGATCCTGTCGGTCGCGCCTCCACTAGTCAGATTCCAGACCTTGCCCTAAGGAATGGAGCTGACATAGGAGTGACGCCGAATTGTCCTTCCACAGAGCATTCAGATCATATGTCCATCACAAACTCTGAAGTGGAGAGCGCCATGAATCATCGGCACCGGAGGGCCACTCTCCGCGACCCCGGCTTTTCAAAAGAGGCATTCAATGTCTTTAGCTCGGCCGATGCATGCATCCGAGCTGCTCAGGATGGACTTGCCAGAGCCATAGACCAGCATTTAAAAGATATGCGGGTAAGTGTAGATTTGATAATCATTTACCAGTATCCCCAGACTTGAAGCAGTTGATACAACCGATTTAAGGATCATTGTATAAGCAGGTACTCACGGAGAAGAATAGCATGCTTTCTCAAGAGCTGGAAAAGTGTCAGACCCAGCTAGCTACGGCTACCGCCGAATTGGAGAAATCCAAGAGGGCACCGCCTGGTAATGTTTCCCCTCATTAGAAAAAATTGATAATCATATACCAGTAATATTAATACTGTTGTGTTTCCGCTGACAGGATCAGTAGATCAACTAAGGGAAAACTGAAAATCGTCCAGGCTGGTGAACAGGAGGCCAAAAGGTAACATGCGGCAGGTGAACGTGTGCTGACGTGGGTCAGGGATGAAAAGAACAAGCTGCAGGGTTCCAATACCCTGCTGGGTGATGAACTAAAAGATGTGTGAATCCAGCTAGCTGATGCTGTCAAGGAGAATAGGAGGCTACAAGGCGGCATATTCAGTTTGTTTTTGACCTTACCTTTGTGTATTTCAGCGAAGAAATGATCTGACAGATTTATGTCTGCACGTATGCTGACTGGCCGTCCCAAAGAGGAAATGTCCGACTCTCAAGGCGACATTCTGCAAGAGTTGTCCCAATTGCATGAGCGAGCTTGGCAAGCAATGCGGAGCATTTCCATAGCTTTTTGGTCGTCCGCCTCTCCTCTAGGAAGTATGGAGGAGCTTGTGAAGCTATTCCAGGGAGCTCGGTGGCACTTCCGATTATGGAAGATTTCGGCCTATCGAGAAGGTGCGCGAGAGGCCTAGGCTATTGTAAAAACACGGTACAACAAGCTCGATCCGAATCATATGGCCTGGGTCGGACCTTGGGTGTTAGATGGAAAAGAAATTCCAGTTAGCCTAGTGTATGACCAGGTAAAGATAGCCGCCAAATATTCCCAACAGGATTGTAAGCTAGACAACCTATTAGATGGCATAGAGGAAGAAGTTTTTGAGTCCTTGTGACTATGTACTTCAATTGACAAATTTGTCCCTAGCTGGATGGTAGAAAAAATTGTCATGGCAGACCTTTTCGCTTCGACCTCTGGACCCGAAGGCTCAGAGTGCTTCCGAATACCCGCTCAGTAATATAAACCAGGGCATGCATGGAAACCAGGCGTAGGTCATAGTTGCTTGAACAGACAAGTTGTATCCGGCTAGCTATCTTACTTTACATGTTGATTGTAAGAAACATCTTCCAGGGAGAATAGTTCTGTTAAGGGTTCCTTTCCCTGGGCGGATATGCGTTAGTATGCATGTCCGAATTGTGATTGAAAAATCATAGTATACGTAACATCTAGGGGTTCATGGTGTGAGGGAGGTAAAACGTATTTAGTTCGCCAACCGAATATTCCCTTAAGAACGCTAACTTTCGGCTTCACGCAGTCTGAGGTACAAGTCCGGATGACCCGGCTGTAACAATCGCAGAGGTGCTCCCTTTATGCCCTAGCCGAACTAACGGGGATGTAGGGTATAAGCACATGAGCCAGGCACCCAGCTTGGCGAAAACTTAGGTCATAATGATGCATATAATGGCAAAGAAAAGGTACATATGCGGAAGAGGACACACATGTGTTGAGCTTGATGCTCGGAAAATAATAATATGCTTCTGTAAAAGAAGCCCCCAGGTATTATGAGTGTATACATGTAAGGATGTGCACATCATAGGTGTGCGGTTTGGCCGCACAAGACCTAAAGAGCTAGAGAAAAATCAAAGAGGGTAAAAAATGAAAAGAATGGGAGAAGAAGACGAACACAGAGTACGGCTCTAGGCATAGAATATTTGGAGTCTTGTGGCATTCCACGGGTTCCGTTCTAGGCGATTGTCAGATGCATCACACAGGCGGTACACTCCTCAAGTGAGAACCTCATCTATGATGAAGGGACCCTCCCACTTGGGCTTGAGTTTGTCCTTTTTCTTTTCTGGCAAGCGTAGAACGAGTTCACCAACATTATAAGTCTTGGCACACACTTCTCTGCTTTGGTATCTGTGAGCCTGTTGTTGATAGAACGCAGAACGGGCTTTTGCAACGTCACGCTCCTACTCCAAGGCATCCAGGCTGTCCTGTCGATCGAGCTCGGCCTCTCTCTCTTCGTACACGAGCACTCGAGGTGAGTCATGAATGATGTCGCAGGGCAAAACCGTCTCTGCTCCGTACACCACGAAGAATGGTGTGTATCCGGTAGTGCGATTGGGCATGGTCCGCAGCCCCCAGAGTACGGAGTCGAGCTCCTCAACCCAGTTCTTGTGTGATTCTTTCAATGACCGCACTAGTCTAAGCTTCATGCCGCTCATAATAAGACCATTAGCTCATTTGTCTTGGCAGTTTGTTTGTGGATGATAGATCGAGGCGTAATCGAGTTTAATGCCCAATTTAGCACACCAGGATTTCACTTCATCGACAGTGAAATTGGAGCTGTTATCAGTGATGATGCTGTGTGGGACACCATAACGGTGCATGACACTGGATATAAAGTCTATCACCGGTCCAGCTTCGGCCGTTTTCACTGGTTTGGCCTCTATCCACTTGGTGAATTTATATACCATGACTAGCAGATATTTTTCTTATGGCACCCTCCTTTAAGGGGTCCCACCATATCAAGCCCCCAGACCGCAAAAGGCCAAGTAATGGGGATTGTTTGTAGCGCAGTAGGCGGCATATGGCTTTGATTGGCAAAGAGCTGGCATCCGACACAACTTTGGACCAAGTCATGAGCATCTGCTCGGGCTATCGGCTAGAAGAAACCTACAGGGAAGGCCTTACTTACAAGGGCCTGAGCCGCGGCATGGTGACCGCTGAGGCCAGCATGGATTTCAGCCAGGAGTTGCCATCCTTCTTCTTCGAAGATACATCTTTGAAGGACTCCGGTAGCACATTTCTTGTAGAGCTCTCCGTCATGGACCTTGTAGGCTTTCGAGCGCCGAACAATGCAGCGAGCCTCATTCTGGTCCGCACGATGCTCTCGCCTATTAAGCTAGGCCAAGAATGGTTCGGTCCATGGGGCAATTACTGCCATTATTAGATGGGTGGATGGTGTTATTCCGGTGGCTGAGCCCCCGATGATATTGGTATTGTGTTTGCAATCTGGGGGTATAGTCGGATCTGGAGTAGTGTTGCAGGTCTCATCCTGCCACACAATGAATGGCTTGAAGAGCCTTTCCAAAAAGATGTTAGGCGGGATGGGGTCGCGCATGGCGCCCATGCGAGCGAGGACGTCTGCCGCTTGATTACTTTCTCGAGCTACATGATGGAACTTGAGTCCCTCGAACCGCGCTGATATTTTGAGTACAGCATTATGATAGGCCGCCATCTTCAGATCCTTGGCATCGAAGTCTCCATTTATTTGGGATATTGCGAGGTTTGAATCCCTGCGCACCTCCAGGCATTGTACGCCCATGGAGGTAGCCATCCGAAGACCATGCAATAAGGCCTCATATTTGGCTGCATTGTTGGAGTCTGTGTATAATATTTGGAGTACGTACTGGACTGTGTCTCCAGTCGGGGACGTTAAAATGACGCCTGCTCCTAAACTAGCCAACATTTTAGAGCCGTCGAAGTACATGACCCAGTTGGAATATGTGTCGTACTCTTTAGGGAGTTCGGCCTTTGTCCATTCAGTGACGAAGTCGCCTAATACTTGGGATTTAATGGCCCGGCGTGGTTTGTATGTTATGTCAAATGGTAGGAGCTCAATAGTCCACTTGGCAATCCGACCCATAGCGTCGTGCTTATTTATTATATCATTAAGTGGTACTTCGGAAGCAACCGTAATCGAACACTTTTGGAAGTAGTGTCGTAGCTTCTGGGATGCCATGAATACTGCATATGCTATCTTTTGGTAACGAGGGTACCAGGATTTGCATGGTGTAAGGACAGTGGATACATAGTATACCGGTTTCTGGAGTGGGAACTTGTGTTCGTCCTCCTCTCGCTCAACGATGAGCGCTGCGCTCACCACCTGGTGTGTTGTAGAGATGTGTAATAACATCGGTTCGCCGATGTTTGGCGTGACCAGGATTGGGTTGCTCGCTAAAAGAACCTTTATTTCCTCCAGTCCGGCAATTGCCGCTTCCGTCCACTCGAAGTGGTCGGTACGTTGGAGAAGGCGATAAAGTGCCAATGCTTTTTCTCCTAGTCTAGAGATAAAGCGTCTTAAAGCTACCATGCATCCGGCTAGTTTTTGGACCTGTTTAAGGTCGGTTGGTATAGCCAATTGTGACAAAGCTCGGATTTTGGCTGGATTAGCCTCAATTCCTCTATTGGAAATGATGAAGCCCAGCATCTTTCCGGCAAGAAAGCCGAAAACACACTTTTTCGGATTGAGCTTAATGTCATATATCCGGAGGTTGTCGAATGTGTGACGCAGGTCGTCAATTAACGACTCAACATGCTTAGTCTTGTTGACGACGTCATCCATATATGCTTCCACTATCTTGCGGATTTGCTTCTCCAGGCATGTTTGAATCATGCGTTGGTAGGTGGTGGCGGCATTTCTAAGCCCAAAGGGCATGGTGTTGAAGCAGAAAAGCATGTATGGCGTGATGAATGTCGTTGCGGCTTGATCGGATTCCTTCATTTTAATTTGATGATATCCAGAGTATGCGTCGAGGAAACACAGTGAGTCATGTCCTACAGTAGCATCAACAATCTGATCGATGCGGAGGAGGGGGAAGGGATCCTTAAGGCAAGGCTTATTGAGGTCTTTGAAATCGACGCACAGGCGCGAGGATTTGTCCTTCTTTGGTACCATCACCAGGTTTGCTAGCCAGTCCGGGTGTTTTATTTCTCTCATGAATCCGGCCTCAATTAACTTGGCTAGCTCCTCCCCCATAGCTTGTCATTTAGGTTCGGAAAAGCACCGCAGTGTTTGCTTGATCAGCTTATATCCCTTCAATATATTGAGGCTGTGTTCGGCCAGCCTGCCTGGGATTCCTGGCATATCAGAAGGGTGCTAGGCGAATATATCCTAGTTCTCGCGCAGGAACGTTCGTAGTGCGGCGTCAACCGTTGGGTCCAGCTATGCCTCGATGGAAGCTGTCTTCTTGGGGTCCATCGGGTGGACTTGAAATTTGACTATTTATTCTGCTAGTTTAAAGGAGGTGGATTTGGGTCACTTGTCCAAAATTACATTGTCCTTATCCACCGTGGAGCATAGCACAGTTAACTCTTCGGTCGCGAGGGCTTCAGACAGTGCCTCGAGGGCTAGGGATGCTGTTTTGTTTTCGGCACGGAGGGCTATGTCTGGATCACTAGCAAGAGTGATAATACCGTTGGGCCCGGGCATCTTGAGCTTCATATACCCGTGATAAGGTATAGCTTGAAAGCGTGTGAATGTATCTCGCCCTGACATGGCATGATATCCACTGTTGAAAGGGGCCACTTGGAAGCTTATCTCTTCGGACCGATAGTTCTCCTTCGTGCCGAATACCACATCAAGTGTAATTTTTCCCGCTCATCGTGCCTCCTGGTGGGAATGATCCCTCGGAAGGTTGTATTATTATGCTCGATGCGGCTCCTATCTATTTCCATTTTATTCAGTGTGTCCTCATAGATGAGGTATCGTCTGCTGTGACCGTCCATGAGCACTTTAGTGAGCCGAAAGCCATCCACAATTGGGTTGAGGACCAAGGCGGCTTGTTCCCGGACTGGCCGGATTTTTGGTTCGTCACTGGCGTTGAAACTTATGGCCATGTCGTTCCAGGGATTTATTGTTGTGAGTTGGCAGACTTCGGCAAGGTCGCGGAGTGCCCTCTTGTGCCGATTGTTTGAAGCAAAAGTCTTGAAGACTGTCAATACTCTGTGTTTGTGATGTTCCGGGGGGAGTAGCTCCGCGGTGTTTTTGGTGGGGATATCGTCGCCGCTCTTGGCCACTTGCCGGAGAATCCAACATGCTCTAAGGCTGTGGGTTGGTACGGTATCCGGTGTCGTGTGTATTTTGCATGGCCTATCGGGCCATCCCTCCAGAATGGTTTCGGGTCCCATAATGGGTTTAGTTTTCTTTACTATGGGTGCGGGTGCCCCGCAAGGGTGCATCCGTTTTGCTCGCCCGAGGGGTTCAGTGGAGACCGGTGGTTCCCAGCGAGCTGTCAGAGTTTTCCAGGCGCTTTTCATTGCGCCGTACTTCTGTACTATAGTTTCCAAGTCCATGAAGTCTGACACATGATGGTGGTTGATGGCGTTGAGTATTCCTTCGTCCGTGCAATTATTGCAGAATACTGAAATCGCATCCTCGTCGCGGCAATCTTTAATCTTGTCTTTGACAAGGAGGAACCTAGCCCAAAAGTGATGGACTGTTTCGTGAGACTGCTGTCGTATGCACGTGAGGTCGCATATTGTGACACCCAAAATTTTTGGCCTTGTTTTATTAATTAAGATTTTGCCAGGAATTAAAAACTTTTATTTTCTGGGCTCCCTTTTTTTTATTTTTGAACCATTATCTCCCTCGTTGTTATGGAGTTCTTCCCCAAAATGAAAACCTTTCAAATATGTTATTGGACTTGTTTAACCTCTCAAGAAAAACTTTTCTTTTATCAGTATGACTAATTACATAATTAATTTGCTTGATATTTTATTGAAAAATGGTTTTTTACAGGTTATGTGGCCATATTTGAACTACAACCATTTGATAAATTCACTTAAAATTTCAACCAAAATTTGGAGATGTCATGTGATGTTTTTAAATCATTTTTATAAAAAAAATATATCTTTTATTCATGTAATATATTGAGCTCTGCATCAATTTTTCCTTCTCTGGTCCAGAGTGCAATTTTGCATTACAACCCATTCAAATATTTCTTTCTAGCCTCCACCAAAATTATGGGATGTTGGTAGTAGCATATGATTCAACATTATGCAAAAACCTAGTGTTGTTCTTTGAAAAATTTGAGTGAATCAACCTCATTTTCATTCTGGTCCAGCCTTGTGATTTCTACTACAACCCTATTTAATTTTGCTCCAATGATCTTGTGCTTTCTCCTACTTGTAGACAGCCCTACCAAACCCCTAAATCCAGGAGCATGCACCCATTGGTTCATTTTTGGTTCATGAAATAATGCCATTTATCTTCTGTCCAGAATTGAAGTTTTGCAAAACTTGCACTAACAAGTTTCTGCTTTTGGCCAACTAACCTCACCACCTTCTCATTCATCTAAGGAGACCTTGATCTGGAGATTTTGGCCACCCCAAGTATTTGCTTAGATGCCCTTGACATTTTGACAAACACCCTGTGTGCATAGCCAGATTTGGCATGGATTCAAGTTTACATTGTGAACTTGGCCACCTGACCTAACCACCATGCCCATTCACCCTCTATCTAACCCTAACCTAGCCCTGTTTCTTCCCAGCCTCAACCGCGACCTCTAGCATGCTCTGGCATTATGTCGAGCACGTCCCGTGCACGCCCGGAGCGCGAGCAGAGCATGCGTTTGGCACACGTCTTGCACGTGCCGCGCCCGAGACGACGCGTCGCGCCCCTGGCCTTGCCACCACTTCAGAGCCACGCCACGCACGTCCCTCCTCACCGCTACGCGCCAAGCCGCCCCTCGCCATGCCGGAAGGCCAAGAGCTAGCCGCCACGGCCGCCCAACAGCCCCTGCTCATGTCGGCGCCGCCAAGCCTCTCCCGCTCGCCAGCTCGCCCCTGGAGCAGTGCCCGCTCGTCCGCTAGCTCCTGCCGTCATCCCCAGCCACACCATGTTGCCCTGCACGCTACAGAGAGGCGGTTCGCCAGCATCCTCATCCACCGCCGTGGAACCGACCTCGACGAGCTATAAAAGGAGGGCCCCGAGCTTCCCCGAGCACGCAGGCAACCTCAGGCCACCCCAATGGCACTACCCTAGCTCGCATTCGACCCGGGGAGGCCTCCTTCCTCATCTCCGGCAACTCCTGCCGCCGCCACCGCCCCGGCCAATCCGGCTCCTCTAGTACCTCCCCCTCTCCACTCTCACCACCAGGAGCCTTCCCTTCCTCCCGCGAACACTTCCCCCTACTCGATTTTGATCGGGAGCCACCACAGCTCCAAAAGCACCTTGCTCCCGAGGCCACCTCCGCCGCGAAGCTCACCGCCGACGACTCTTTCCAGCCCCATCTACCCAGCGACCACCGGAAGAACCGCCTCGGTCTCGCAGATCCATCCAGACCCTCTGGAACCCGCGGGAAGCCGCCGTTCACCGGCGATGATCGCCGTTGCCTCGCCTCCGTTCGGGCAGAGGAAGAGGAGGGAGGGATAGACTGGTCAAACCTGACCAGTGGGCCAGGCGGGCCCACTGTCAGTGACCCACGTGCCGTCCACGCTGGAGTAAGTGGAGGCGTAATACCCGTAATACGTCTTCTCTGTCCGAAAGCATAATCTCTTTTGAAACGTTTTCTTTTTCCTAATTTTATTAAAAGCAGATTTTGACCACAACTTTGACTGCCTATAACTTTTTAAATATAACTCCAAATGAATTAATTCTTTTTCCTACATCTCTCAAATATTGTGTAGTTTATTTTAAGATTTATTTGAAAATTTTCCAAACAACTTTTTTGTGCTGTTTTGTATTTGTGTGTTAATTCAAATGTATTTAAAATAGGATTTTTGGGAGAGAAGGAAGCTTTCAAAAAATTTGGAGAGCACCCCCACCTCTCCACACCATTAAAGGCAAGCATTCTGAACCCCAGAATAATATTTTTGGTGTGTTAGTTGACACGTTTATAACACCACCTTATATCGGAGAACTTGTTATTTCATGTGATATGATCATTTGCATGAATGCATATTAGTGATTTCCTTGCTGTTGGAAATGAATATACTTGTGATGGTAATCATCCTCATGTGCCTTGCATGCATGCCGGAAAGGAATCCGGGAAAGCCTCTGCCTTGGGTAGGAGTGAGCTTGTCGCCGGTCCCCGTCGGGACGGTTATGTCCGGTATGGCATGGTAAGGTATATTGAGTGGTGATTTTGTTGATTGAAATATAATTGTTTACATGTCATGCAGGAAAGTTACAAACCTCCTGAGTCGACCGTAGACCGAGTCTTGTTCCAGTAACCCCCATACTTGCTATGTACTACCACTTGTCCCTGCCGCAGGTAGGGTATGGTTCAGTAAGTCGTCAACCCCTTTCAAGCACACACCGTACAGAGAGGCCATGGTGGAAGATATCGGTTGTAGCCGGTAGGCAGGCCACCTGGTCCGGGGGCATGGGTGTTTCCGGTTGGGACCGAGAGGGGAGGCCACCCCTTAGAGCGCGCGATATAAATTTGATCCCATGCTACGCGAGGTTGTAGCCTCCCCACTTAGAGTTTTGCTTAACAAGTGTCGTGGGTGATTCCAGACACCGATGAGTTAAGCTGGTGTGTGCAAGTTAGGCGTGTTTTCAACTAAAAGGCCGTAGACGGAATTAGTCCCGATGGACTAAAGGAATCCGTTACTCGTGGGTAAAGAGTACACCCTCTGCAGAGATTAAAACCTATTCGAATAGCCGTGTCCATGGTTAAGGATTACAGTCTGGGATGGGTCAAGTGTTGGTCTTAGTGTCGGTCTTCGGAGGAGATATTGTTAAACCAAACATGGATACCGACTGGTTACTTGTGAGGACCATGATTATTATTTTTGTGATGGACTAACCCGTTGCATTATTTGTATTATCGAGTATCCCTGGGACGGTCCTACCTCCTGGATATTCATCGTGATTATTTATTTTATAAGCCCTTTATGTGGTGTCATCCAGATGCCCGACTGTGGCATTTCTCTTAAAGCCCTTTTTGTGGTGTCGCTCAGACACCCGACTGTGGCATTTCTTTTGAAGCCCTTTATGTGCTGTCGCTCAGACGCCCGACTGTGGCATTTCTTTTGAAGCCCTTTATGTGGTGTCGCTCAGACGCCCGACCATGGCATTTCTTTTAAAGCCCTTTATGTGGTGTCGCTCAGACGCCCGACTGTGGCATTTCTTTTAAAGCCCTTTATGTGGTGTCGCTCAGACGCCCGATTGTGGCATTTCTTTTAAAGCCCTTTATGTGGTGTCGCTCAGACGCCCGATTGTGGCATTTCTTTTAAAGCCCTTTATGTGGTGTCGCTCAGATGCCCGACTGTGGTATTTCTCTTAAAGCCCTTTATGTGGTGTCTCTCAGACGCCCGACTGCGGCATTTTATTCCCACTCTATTACTGCTTATTCATGTTGCATGAGAATAACCTGCTTGCATGCATAAAAGATGTTTTATCTATGACTGACGATATGATCATAGAATTTTTCAGTACATGTTTATCAATTATATTATACCTGTGTTCTTAATGTTTGCGAGTACATTCAAAGTACTCACTGGCTTGTCCCTGGCTATTGTCTTGGCCAGATTTCTGCTTGGAGAGGAGCGGGGCGATGACAGCCTCGAGACCTAAGCAACGGTGATAGCAGCCTCGCGAAGATAGGAGTTAACCTGGTCAGCTGTTCCTGTGGGAAATGGAGTCCCATAGACACTGATGTCTCACAAACCGCTTCCGCCATCGACCACTAGAAACCCAATTGTTGTACTCACAGGCCAGAATGGTCTTGTACCACATATTTTTTATTTTGCTTGGAATTCCTGTATCAAGTTGGAGCCTCATCAACTAACAGTAATCCTGGGGCTGATGAGCACGACGGTCTTTTTCTGGAAATTTATACCCGGAAAACCCGGTCGTGACAGACTTGGTATCAGAACCAGGCTGACCATTGGCTAATCCTATCTTAGCCGGGTCTATAAACTTAGGCAAACCAACCCACCAAACCATAATCAAACCCCAGCCAAGCTTCTCGTGCAAGATAGCTACATAGTGACCCAACACCTTTTGGCAGTCGGTGCCCAACCTATCAACCTAACCTGTCGCTCATGCGCCAGTGACCGGCCCCTAAATAGTCCTTTCTCGCAAACGTGCGAAGGAAGACTCCGTCCCCTTTTCCTATAAAAAGGGGCACGCTAGCCCCAACACGGCACAGCACAACTTCTACCCCGAACCAAACTACAATGCCTGGCCCCGTCGTGCACAATGAGACCACAGCAACCAACCTTGGAGGCTTTGTGACCATACTCGCAAACCTCACCCGTCGTGCCTATGCGTTAGAAGAGCCCCCGGAATATGTTGTGTACCAAGGAACCATGAGCGGTGAGAACCGTCAATTCTGGGCCACTGTACACCTCTACGGTAGGGGTCTAGAGCCCGAGCGCCCCTACAGGATCGCTGGAAGAACAACTTCCTTTGAGCCACAAGCCATCCAACTAGCTGCTCGAGAGGCTATAATTCATCTCCGGCACTTGTCGCCCAGAGTTAACTATCGCTCGTTCCACTACTACCCCAGACGTGAAGGGTATGGTAGACCACCCCAAGTTGCCAACGGAGATCACGAGACAGATCCTGCATTGTTGCACCTAGTGCGCTATGTAAGTGCACTAGAGGAACTGTGCGATCAAATCACTATTGATCTAATCGCAGCTTGTGGAGAGCTGGTTCGTCGAGCCCCGGCGAGAGAAGAGAACGAGCCCAACGCCGACAACCCAGTCGTGTTGTTTGGACACCCGATCGAGTCCCTGAGGCCTGCCCCAGCCATCGGCCAAGGTGCTGCGATAACCCCAGAAGTGCTTCGTCACATATTGGGAGCACACTCCAACAGGATTGTGGCCAACAATCCCCGAGATGGTCCTCATCGCTACCCCGAGCCTGCAGCCCCTCAACCCACTCCAGCTGATTCCGACGACGAGACCCGTGGAGGAGCCTCAAGGCACGCCCGCTTGGATGTAAACGAGGTAGACTAAGTCACCCGAGTCGTATCGAGTCCCAGTGTACCCTCGCTTTGTAATCGTGTGGCCTTGTAACTTAATGCCGCCTGTTGTCGTGCCTCTGTTTTAATAGTAGCATTGCCTGGATACGCCAGTATGCAGTATAAGATTTCTATCCCGGACACGGTTACCAAAAATCACCCCGTCAACCCCACAGTAACACATCACTATAGTGAAATATGTGAATCTTGGCTTGACCCCGACCCTTGGAACAGAGCTGAAAATTTTCTTTACCATTCACCACGGTAGAAATGACCCAGCTCCGGTGCTATAAAAAGGCCACCGCGTTACCTTGCCAAGCACCTCTCACCTTGTGCACCACCCTCACAACCACTCCTAGCCATGCCGAGCCCTAGCATTTATCTGAGAACACCAGATGCAACCCCGGGTAGCTTTGTCAAGATATTGCGGGATTTTACCTGCAGTACCATGGGCGCTACCCAGCCACCCCAGTACGAGCTGTTCAAATCGAGAATTACCCCTTCCACCTCGAGATATTGGGCAGCAGTACACATCCCTCCCGTAAACTCAAACCAAGATCCAACGGAGGTCTCCTTTGTGGGGAAATCTATGCCAACCCCACTTATGGCCATAGAAGCTGTTGCATACGAAGCGCTTGCTCGCCTTTGATTCGCGGTACCCTATGCCAGTGAACGAGGGTATTATTACTTTCCGAGCCGTGCAGCACCCGGAGGAGTGACATCTTTTCCCGGTGGAAGAATTGAGAGAGACCCCGTCCTGGCCAACCTTGTCCAGTACGTCATCGCTCAAGAGCGTTTAACCCAATGTGTGATGGGTTATCTCCAGAGCCTCGCAGATTTAAATCCTCAGATTGCCATCGACAGAGCACTAAGGCCCGACCAGGAGAGACACGTGCATCGACTGGTCAATCCACTTCCCCTGATAGAAGAGGAGTGTATCCCAGTACCAGAGACGTTTTCTAGGGACCTCGTCCAGTTACCGTTTCCATTTTAGACGTCGCTGCGGTGTTCATTATTGCAACATTTATTTATGTGTGTGACTTATGCGTGATACCCTGAGTTTGTACGACGAGTCAATTATTTGGTTTCTACTAATGTGTGTAGTTTTTGTTGCGGTTTATGCTCCAATATATTAACTGTTTTTCCCTCGCAAAATCCTGGAGTGAGATTTTCTTTTCCCTGAGTTGCTACATCTGCACCTTCTCACGGCGTGGATTAGATTAATTTCACGCAGCACCAGTATCCACACTGTGGTTTTTCACCACTTATTGCCCTCTCACTGTAGCCACATTTTTACTGCTTATAGTTTCTCTTAAAATAGCTTTTAACAAATCTCGAGGACGGGATTTTTCTTAAGGGGGGTAGTGTTGTGACACCCAAAATTTTTGGCCTTGTTTTATTAATTAAGATTTTGCCAGGAATTAAAAACTTTTATTTTCTGGGCTCCCTTTTTTTATTTTTGAACCATCATCTCCCTTGTTGTTATGGAGTTCTTCCCCAAAATGAAAACCTTTCAAATATGTTATTGGACTTGTTTAACCTCTCAAGAAAAACTTTTCTTTTATCAGTATGACTAATTACATAATTAATTTGCTTGATCTTTTATTGAAAAATGGTTTTTTACAGGTTATGTGGCCATATTTGAACTACAACCATTTGATAAATTCACTTAAAATTTCAACCAAAATTTGGAGATGTCATGTGATGTTTTTAAATCATTTTTATACAAAAATATCTTTTATTCATGTAATATATTGAGCTCTGCATCAATTTTTCCTTCTCTGGTCTAGAGTGCAATTTTGCACTACAACCCATTCAAATATTTCTTTCTAGCCTCCACCAAAATTATGGGATGTTGGTAGTAGCATATGATTCAACATTATGCAAAAACCTAGTGCTGTTCTTTGAAAAATTTGAGTGAATCAACCTCATTTTCATTCTGGTCCAGCCTTGTGATTTCTACTACAACCCTATTTAATTTTGCTCCAATGATCTTGTGCTTTCTCCTACTTGTAGACAGCCCTACCAAACCCCTAAATCCAGGAGCATGCACCCATTGGTTCGTTTTTGGTTCATGAAATAATGCCATTTATCTTCTGTCCAGAATTAAAGTTTTGCAAAACTTGCACTAACAAGTTTCTGCTTTTGGCCAACTAACCTCACCACCTTCTCATTCATCTAAGGAGACCTTGATCTGGAGATTTTGGCCACCCCAAGTATTTGCTTAGATGCCCTTGGCATTTTGACAAACACCCTGTGTGCATAGCCAGATTTGGCATGGATTCAAGTTTACATTGTGAACTTGGCCACCTGACCTAACCACCATGCCCATTCACCCTCTATCTAACCCTAACCTAGCCCTGTTTCTTCCCAGCCTCAACCGCGACCTCTAGCATGCTCTAGCATTACGTCGAGCACGTCCCGTGCACGCCCGGAGCGCGAGTAGAGCGTGCGTTTGGCACGCGTCTTGCACGTGCCGCGCCCGAGACGACGCGTCGCGCCCCTGGCCTTGCCACCACTTCAGAGCCACGCCACGCACGTCCCTCCTCACCGCTACGCGCCAAGCCGCCCCTCGCCACGCCGGCAGGCCAAGAGCTAGCCGCCACGGCCGCCCGACAGCCCCTGCTCATGTCGGCGCCGCCAAGCCTCTCCCGCTCGCTAGCTCGCCCCTGGAGCAGTGCCCGCTCGTCCGCTAGCTCCTGCCATCATCCCCAGCCAGGCCACGTTGCCCTGCACGCTACAGAGAGGCGGTTCGCCGGCATCCTCATCCACCGCCGCAGAACCGACCTCGACGAGCTATAAAAGGAGGGCCCCGAGCTTCCCCGAGCACACAGGCAACCTCAGGCCACCCCAATGGCACTGCCCTAGCTCGCATTCGACCCGGGGAGGCCTCCTTCCTCATCTCCGGCAACTCCTGCCGCCGCCACCGCCCCGGCCAATCCGGCTCCTCTAGTACCTCCCCCTCTCCACTCTCACCACCAGGAGCCTTCTCTTCCTCCCGCGAACACTTCCCCCTGCTCGATTTTGATCGGGAGCCACCACAGCTCCAAAAGCACCTTGCTCCCGAGGCCACCTCCGCCGCGAAGCTCACCGCCGACGACTCTTTCCACCCCCATCTACCCAGCGACCACCGGAAGAACCGCCTCGGTCTCGCGGATCCATCCAGACCCTCTGGAACCCGCGGGAAGCCGCCGTTCGCTGGCGATGATCGCCGTTGCCTCGCCTCCGTTCGGGCAGAGGAAGAGGAGGGAGGGATAGACTGGTCAAACCTGACCGGTGGGCCAGGCGGGCCCACTGTCAGTGACCCACGCGCCGTCCACGCTGGAGTAAGTGGAGGCGTAATACCCGTAATACGTCTTCTCTGTCCAAAAGCGTAATCTCTTTTGAAACGTTTTCTTTTTCCTGATTTTATTAAAAGCAGATTTTGACCACAACTTTGACTGCCTATAACTTTTTAAATATAACTCCAAATGAATTAATTCTTTTTCCTACATCTCTCAAATATTGTCTAGTTTATTTTAAGATTTATTTGAAAATTTTCCAAAAAACTTTTTTGTGCTGTTTTGTATTTGTGTGTTAATACAAATTTATTTAAAATAGGATTTTTGGGAGAGAAGGAAGCTTTCAAAAATTTTGGAGAGCACCCCCACCTCTCCACACCATTAAAGGCAAGCATTCTGAACCCCGGAATAATATTTTTGGTGTGTTAGTTGACACGTTTATAACACCACCTTATATCGCAGAACTTGTTATTTCATGTGATATGATCATTTGCATGAATGCATATTAGTGATTTCCTTGCTGTTGGAAATGAATATACTTGTGATGGTAATCATCCTCATGTGCCTTGCATGCATGCCGGAAAGGAATCCGGGAAAGCCTCTGCCTTGGGTAGGAGTGAGCTTGTCGCCGGTCCCCGTCGGGACGGTTATGTCCGGTATGGCATGGTAAGGTATATTGAGTGGTGATTCTGTTGATTGAAATATAATTGTTTACATGTCATGCAGGAAAGTTACAAACCTCCTGAGTCGACCGTAGACCGAGTCTTGTTCCAGTAACCCCCATACTTGCTATGTACTACCACTTGTCCCTGCCGCAGGTAGGGTATGGTTCAGTAAGTCGTCAACCCCTTTCAAGCACACACCGTACAGAGAGGCCATGGTGGAAGATATCGGTTGTAGCCGGTAGGCAGGCCACCTGGTCCGGGGGCATGGGTGTTTCCGGTTGGGACCGAGAGGGGAGGCCACCCCTTAGAGCGCGCGATATAAATTTGATCCCATGCTACGCGAGGTTGTAGCCTCCCCACTTAGAGTTTTGCTTAACAAGTGTCATGGGTGATTCCAGACACCGATGAGTTAAGGTGGTGTGTGCAAGTTAGGCGTGTTTTCAACTAAAAGGCTGTAGACGGAATTAGTCCCGATGGACTAAAGGAATCCGTTACTCGTGGTTAAAGAGTACACCCTCTGCAGAGATTAAAACCTATTCGAATAGCCGTGTCCATGGTTAAGGATTACAGTCTGGGATGGGTCAAGTGTTGTTCTTAGTGTCGGTCTTCGGAGGAGATATTGTTAAACCAAACTTGGATACCGACTGGTTACTTGTGAGGACCATGATTATTATTTTTGTGATGGACTAACCCGTTGCATTATTTGTATTATCGAGTATCCCTGGGACGGTCCTACCTCCTGGATATTCATTGTGATTATTTATTTTATAAGCCCTTTATGTGGTGTCGTCCAGATGTCCGACTGTGGCATTTCTTTTAAAGCCCTTTTTGTGGTGTCGCTCAGACGCCCGACTGTGGCATATCTTTTGAAGCCCTTTATGTGGTGTCGCTTAGACGCCCGACTGTGGCATTTCTTTTGAAGCCCTTTATGTGGTGTCGCTCAGACACCCGACTGTGGCATTTCTTTTAAAGCCCTTTATGTGGTGTCGCTCAGACGCCCGACTGTGGCATTTCTTTTAAAGCCCTTTATGTGGTGTCGCTCAGACGCCCGATTGTGGCATTTCTTTTAAAGCCCTTTATGTGGTGTCGCTCAGACGCCCGATTGTGGCATTTCTTTTAAAGCCCTTTATGTGGTGTCGCTCAGATGCCCGACTGTGGTATTTCTTTTAAAGCCCTTTATGTGGTGTCTCTCAGACGCCCGACTGCGGCATTTTATTCCCACTCTATTACTGCTTAATCATGTTGCATGAAAATAACCTGCTTGCATGCATAAAAGATGTTTTATTTATGACTGACGATATGATCATAGAATTTTTCAGTACATGTTTATCAATTATATTATACCTGTGTTCTTAATGTTTGCGAGTACATTCAAAGTACTCACTGGCTTGTCCCTGGCTATTGTCTTGGCCAGATTTCTGCTTGGAGAGGAGCGGGGCGATGACAGCCTCGAGACCTAAGCAACGGTGATAGTAGCCTCGCGAAGATAGGAGTTAACCTGGTCAGCTGTTCCTGTGGGAAATGGAGTCCCATAGACACTAATGTCTCACAAACCGCTTCCACCATCGACCACTAGAAACCCAATTGTTATACTCACAGGCCAGAATGGTCTTGTACCACATATTTTTTATTTTGCTTGGAATTCCTGTATCAAGTTGGAGCCTCATCAACTAACAGTAATCCTGGGGCTGATGAGCACGACGGTCTTTTTCTGGAAATTTATACCCGGAAAACCCGGTCGTGACACATATGTTCGGATGACCGGAATTTCTTGTTGAATATTGAATGTGGTGGGTGGGTGGCTTTAGATCAGAACCCTAACGCAATTTGGAGTTTGGAGTTTGAGAAGCTTCTGAGCTTATTACTTCCAGTTCCGGGATGTTCAATGATTATCCGGGCCCCACACCCCATTCCGGATTCGGAGGGCTCGGAGTGTTGTACCACAGACATGTATCCGGCTCTTCGAGCTCAGAAATCCGAACATAGTTCTTATTCAGCATAGGGGAAGAATTATTCTTTTGCTCTTCTATGACCGCTATCTGATGGGTGATCGGCGGAGATTTGATTTCTCTCTAATCTGGCTTAAGCCCAATCTGATCATAGTCAGTAGCGACTCCTATGACGGCGATGCAATCTAGGAGTGCGTTTAAGGATGACCACTCTGTCGAATCCATCTGTCTAGAGTATTCGGAGTCGACACGGAGGTGATTTTCAATGACCCGAGAAGTCATCATCGGCTTAACGGCCGAACGGGCAGTCATGATCAAACCGACCAGCTAGAGGGTTCGGCCTGAGGCCAGAGCTCCTCCTGGGGTGATACTGTCTTTGTTAACGAGGCGAGCCATCAACCCTAACTTCGACGTCACAGTGGAACTATCAATGAAAGCACCAATGTCGGTGTCGAAACCGGTGGATCTCGAGTAGGGGTTCCCGAACTGTGCATCTAAGGTTGATGGTAACAGGAGGTAGGGGACACGATGTTTTACCCAGGTTTGGGCCTCTTGATGGAGGTAATACCCTACGTCCTACTTGATTGATATTGATGAGTATGATGATTACAAGAGTTGATCTACCACGAGATCGTAATAGCTAAAACCCTAGAAGTCTAGCTCGTATGATTGTGATTGCCTCTACGGACTAAATCCTCCGGTTTATACAGACACCGGGGGGCTAGGGTTATACAAAGTCAGTTATAGAGAAAGGAAATAATACATCCGGACACCTAGCTTGCGTCCCACGCAAAGGAGAGTCCCATCCGAACACGGGAGGAAGCCTTCTATATTGTATCTTCACATCCCAATAGTCCGGCCCATATCACATAGGAAGGAGGCCTGAGGACCCCTTAATCCAGACTCCCTCACCCCCAGCTCACCAGCCGACCCACCAACTAAGCAGGTACCCACGTGACAGTACGTGGCTCCTAAGCCAACTAGTCAAGCACCTATGTGGTGGCATGCACATCTTCGTGAAGACCCTGCCACCACGCCAGCTCAACACACTGCCAGCCTACATGGCGCTGCATGCCTCGTTGGCCGGGATGCATGTCGGAGCAAGGCGAAGCCGCAACGAATGGGATGGGCTTCGTTGCCGTCCCCGATAAAGAAAGAGGACACCTAAGTAGCACATTTAATGCGTTTTGTCCCATGATGTCAGGCGATAAACTCGACTACTGTACAACTTTCCACCTCCTGTGTGCCACTTTGGCAGCCCCTGTGACTATAAAAGGAGACACCTAAGTAGCACATTTAATGCGTTTTGTCCCATGATGTCAGGCGATAAACTCGACTACTGTACAACTTTCCACCTCCTGTGTGCCACTTTGGCAGCCCTTGTGACTATAAAAGGAGGCCCGCGGCGTACTTTGAGGGGATTGGAATTTTCGGACCCTGCATGCTTTGTAGCTAGTCCAAGAACACCAGATAAACACAAACCAGCAGGAGTAGGGTATTACGCATGATTTTCGGCCCGAACCTAGCTTGC